>NW_008795122.1:4749855-4786782 GCF_000699145.1 Aptenodytes forsteri | reverse complement strand
TGTACTGAGCATGACGTCCCATGGTATGGAATGTCCCTTTGGCCAGTTGGGGTCAGCTGTCCTGGCTGTGCCCCCTCCCAGCTTCTTGTGCACCTCCAGCCTTCTCAGTCGGTAGAGCATGGGAAGCTGAAAAGTCCTTGACTAGTGTAAGCACTACCTAGCAACAACTAAAACATCGGTGCGTTATCAACATTGTTCTCATCCTAAATCCAAAACACAGCACTGTACCAGCTACTAGGAAGAACATTAACTCTATCCCAGCCAAAACCAGGACAGTCTCTCAAGACAAAGTAATATCCATGGCAACAAATAATTACACTGCAGAAGAGAGAGCACATCCAGAAAAAGCGTGTAATCGCTCTGTTTATCAATGACTAAAAGCCTGAAAGCACAGAGTTTGAGCTCTCGGATGCAACACCAGTGCTCTGCAGAATACCAGGGCTTTTTATCGGGACACTTTTGCAAACGTCCATTGTAGAGGCCGGAGAGGGAAATCGAAGCCCTACCCGTTGTTTTCATTTCCAAACTTTTGCAAAGAGATGTGGCTTGCTGTGCAGTTGCAGTTGCCCTTTGAGAAGGTAACAGAGGAGGGTGAGAAGGAGGGAGCCGATTCTCAGCTACATTTGGAGACAGCAAAAGCACAAATCACCGCTAAGACAAACTGTTAGGACAACCAGGATTTCGGTATGGACTGTTTTCAGCACCTACTGGGGCCCCTCAGTGTCTTTGCATGTTTTCCTCAAAGTGGCTGCTGACCGATATGTTCATCCTGTTATTCCACATTGGGTCCCATAATTACAGAGCCTGATTTACAGGGTTGGTTATAGCTGCTATTATGGGAAGCTATGACACTAGGCGCAGCTGCAGTGCTGATGGGGGAAGGAGGGAGGAAGATCGCACGCGGCAGCTCTTGCATGAACGCTCACCGCACTGGGCAATGTTAACAGAGGGAAAGGAGAAGGAAGCCACAGCTCCCCTAGGGTCTTCCCAAGACTCCTTCCCACTTATAAAGCCATCTTTGATTTGGGCTGTGAGGAGTAATTTTATAGTTTAGCCCTCAGGGGTGAGTTTTTCAGAGCTTTCAGTAATAGCTCGAACCAGCCCTGCTCTCAGGACCTGCTAGAGGAAGGTACTGGTACAGAGTACATCTCGCTGTGCTCCCACTGGAGCTAAAGGACTGCTTTGCAATTCAATGCATTTTAACCCAGGAGTGTCTTCCCCTGACCTGAATCCCCTTCCCCTCCAAACCTGGCTGCCTGCTAGCATTTGCTTTGCTTTCCAAACTCTCTGGTCTCCACCCCGTTAAGATTAAAAGCTCTCCACAGCATTTCTCAAGGCCTCCAAGACAGTTTCCTGAGCTGTTGGGATCCTTCTACCTGCAAACCAGACCAAGCACTCACTTCTAGCCTTGAAGATCTGTGGAGGGTGGGTACAGGGTTGCCAGACAGACAGACAGACATTGCTGCAGAGGGAACACGAGATACCCAAGGCTAAATTTTTCAAGCAGTGTTTTTGTGCCATGACCTGTCTAAACGCTACACAGCCACTTGCAAATTATGTGATTGATTACAAATTACGTCAGCACCACCCCATTGGACCTTCTTGCCTACAGTGGTGCTGACAGAGCACCCATCAGCTTCATTTCTGAGAACCCATGAATGTAAGAGCTATAAGGTCATGACCCTTGCAGGCGAAAGAAGGCATCCTTGTTTTGAAAGCCAGAGCGCCTCTATTAGGAATTTGAGGTCAAGGTACTCAAAGGGTACACGATCCCCTAAAGATGTATCCAGGGTGAGCACACCTCCCATGGAAAACACAAAGTGCGAGATGTTTGCTTCGTCAGGGAGAAAGACCAGGGTAATGGCTTCTTTCAGGGGTTTGGCTTCTTATAGTAGGGCTTCTTGCCCCAAAGAGGAACAGGTCCTACTTCTGGAGGCCAAAGCTTATCCGTTGAGGAGAGCAAATTGTTGAAGATTAATACTGAATTTAGCATCTCTTGTTGAGATCAGGTGATTTTAGGCATTAGACTCACCTGAGTGAAAAAAACAGAGGCACTGCCTCCCCCCACCCATGCACTTGCAAGTGCCCACAACTCCCCCTCCCGTATCTACCTCACCCCACCACCATCCATCTGAGAAACCCCACCTCCGTTACTGCAGGGGTTTCCATTTCAGCTGCAATAGAGGGTGGCCTCTCGCTCTGCAGCAGCTGTGATATATTACCCACCCAGGTACTGACCAAGCTCCGCACATCAGCTTATCTGCCAAGGTCTACTCCCATGACCCTTTGTCCCCATTAGCCCGCCGAATTTATGCTCCTTCTCTGATGTATTGCTACATGAAGCTGAAGGCAATGATGAAGTTTTTCCTGGTGGCGCAGTTAAAACCATTAAGAAAAAAAAAAAAAGCCCGTGAGCAAAACTGTCTCACTTTACCAAGATCAGGTGGGATGCGACCTTACTCTCTCGTTTGGAACATGGCAAATACCAGTTGATCAAAATGGCTTCAGGTATAGCATTTTTAATACAAATTTGAAAGAGCTATAAGAAAACATCAGTGCTGTCTCGGGGGGATGCTGGCCTGAATTTAAAGAGACCTTCAGGTGACTGGAGCTCAACTACATGGGTCAGAGTGAAAATCTCTACTTCAGTGATTCTCAGTGAAAAGACACAATACCAAGCTAGGTTTTTATTATGGTTAACCCTTTTGATGCTTACTGCTGGAGTTATGGATCTACATGCATATTTAGATACTGTCATTGGCTGCTGGTATAAACAGCATCTTCTTGAGTCCAGAAACCTATGGCTAGTTGCCCATCTGCCTCTTGGGTCTTTTCTCCCAAGAAATTGTGGGTATTTATAAGTCAGCACCCTCTCATTTGCTTGCCCTTAATAGAGCAATACATTCCCAAAGTCATCTATCAGAGCTGGGCTGGCTACAGAGACTGAACCATCTCCTTCTCCTCCTTCCCCTCCTCTCCCACATCATGCCCCATAATGCCTCACTTAGTGGTGGCCAAGATCCTGCTGAAGCAGGCCAAATTTCAGGCTACTCAGCAATCCCAGCTCTCAGGGGAGCACGAGACGCAGGCTGGAGAAGCCTTTTCTATCATTACTCCCTGGAGCCATTAACAGCCAAGAAGTGGTTTTGCCGGATCTCGGCTCCTCTCCGGTTACATCCCCACCACCCATGACACTAAGCAGAAATCCCAGGCTTATAAAATTAAACAGGCCATTCCCATGAGCCACCCTGGGACTCCATGCTTGGATGGGATCAGGGGAAAGAGCAGAAGCATGACTGCTCAGAATAAGCGCAGAATAAGCAGTGTACAAATGCAGGGTTCAAGGTTGCCTGGCCCCGGTTTTCTCATAGCTGCAAGTCAAACCGGACACGGATGTAGCACAGTAACCTATTGAACCAGATCTCGTTAGCTAACTACAGAGAAGTCTAGCAGACCATTAAAAATTAAGCTAAATATAGGCGCACATAAAAAACCCCGGTAATTCTAAAGCTCTGAGCCTAATTCATCAGGAAGCAGAAAATCGTAACGCATGGGATGTTCTTCAGACGATGCAACTGTGGCTCTAGTGAGCCAGAAAGCTTTAACTAGATCTCCCCAGAACCACAGGGAGGAATGCTGTGCCTCTGCTCCGCTGCCAAAAAACCCAGCCTCCTGCACGCCTGGTTATTTTCCACGCTCAGACATGCACGAGCTCACACGGCAACCCAGGGATACGCTACCCTTTCCAGCCTTCTGCGGCTCGGTCCTGCTTTCAAGGCTCGCTTGGTAGCCCAGAGGACAGCGCAGGTCGTTATTTCCCTTGAGACCAGGGGTGTTGGTGGCAATCGGTTATGAGCAGGACCATGAGCCGGGGACAGCTTTTAAACAGCCGATGACCCTCACTGGGACAACCTCCCAGTTCAACCCTGCAAAGCCACTGCTGCTTCTCCTGTGTTCAGCTCACACCTGGGCGGTAAGGACACCCAACTAACAGTGCTGGGTGTCAAGGGCAAAGAAAACATCTTTCAGTTGAGAAATGGGTGTTGTACAGTGGTCTGAGCACAAGGCTTGGTGGCCAGAGCTACGGACCTCCCCACCTACAGCCCTCAGGTTTTACCGGGCTCTCATGGAGGCAGAATGAATGAAGTAGACCGAGGAGAGACCCTACCAGATATAAAACAGGACCTTTACAGTGGTCCTATGAGGTTAAATTAGTTTGTGCGAAAACTTTGGGATCACAAGTAATCTTCTGGTTCAAACCTCCAACATTATTTGAAACACAGTCCTTTGATAAGGGCTGAATTACTCTAGGAAACTTCAAAGCCATCAAAGAAATTGTGCTCGGTGATGTTTGTGTGCAGCGCTTTGAGTGAGTTTTCTCTGCTTTTCCTAGTCACCGCGCAACAGTCAATTAAAAAGTGCTGCTCTCTTTGTAGCCTTCGCTGCAGCATGAGGTTTATTGTCCTATTTATCACCATTGAACTGCCTCAGGCTGAATTATTTATAGCGCTGGAGAAGATGAATTAAGTGGTAAATTCAAAGTGGGTCACAGGGATGTCGCCTTGGCCTTGCAGCCCAGATGTGTTAGTGGACTGATGTCTTGGCCTCCTTGGCTTAATGGGATAGAGCACCATCATCTGGACTCGCACCAAAACCTCAAGCTGCCTGTGCCCAGCCAGCGCTCCCCTTCCCTTGGGCCGGAGGGGTAGCAGGCAGGTACTGGCATCCGGTGTTATCCTCCACAGGTGACTTGCCCCCACCTTTTTATCTGTGCATACCCTGATATTTCAATTAAGGAGATCATTGCAGCACCCTCAGCAAGAAACTCCACTACAGAGCAGCATTTCTAGCACGTGGCACGGCACGCCAGTATGTCACGCTGCTGGTGGCACACCGTAGGGTGAGCCAAAACACTCCAAAAATTCAGAAAGCGGCCCACCAGCCTGAGATTTTTAGTTTTTAGCATAGGAACAAAACAGCTACTTAAGCACAGGCTTTTAAAAAGGAAATCCTGCGTGCATTTCCGTCCCTAAATCCCAACTGAATCTCGTAATCCTCCACCGAGAACAGCCTGTGCCCCACGCTGCCTCTAACTTTGACGACGACAATGATTCAGTTGTTTCCAAAAGAAGATAATCACTTTTTACATTACTGCTTTTCTTACGCCACATCTGACTGTGTAGCAGAGGCTCCAGCAAGATGCTTACACCAGGGGTCCCCTGTATACTTTCCATGCCAGAAGGTGGGGAGCCCTCCCACAGGCAAAGGGGACGGGGTACCTGTCTGACATGGCTCCAGCACCACCAATATGAGGATATTAATCTCGTAAATATTGGAAATTTACATTATTTTACCAATATCTATGTTCAAACGAAATGCCCAAGCGTTTTTTAAATCCACTTTAAAAATAGATACATGCAGCAAAACGCTGCTCCCTCCACACCACCCTTGTTCCTTGGAAAGCACCAGACGTGTTGATTCTGGTCGTCTTGGGGTTTTCTCAGAGGGTGTCACAGGAGCTCAGACACCAGCTATGAGCTCCTGTGCATGGATGGAGGTCCCCAGCTAACACACATCAGGTTCTCAGAAATGCTTATCTGAAACTGAGATGGAAAACGTGCTCCTGGCCATGAAACCAAAGGGCAATAAAAAGGAATCTCTTTCCTGTGTTGTTGGTATTTTCTCTCCGCGGTGCAAGGGCAGACAAATTTCATTATCTCTTGTGAGAAAATCTGTATCAACAGTATCACCTAATAGCACAAAAGACAAGACAGGCACCAAAATTCAGAATGAATTGGATTTAATAGAAAGGTTGGGAAACAGCCTCCACTTTTGGAAAGCTGCAATAACATTTTGTTGCTATATGATGCAATCACCTTCCCTGCAACATTGCCTGGTACAATACTGACATCTTGCCCTCAGAAGTCAAAATCTCTTGGCTAAGAGACCAAATGAAAGTAAGGAAGAGGGTTTAGATTTAAGTACAGCAGGATGAAGAGTTTTAGCAACAGTGAACTTGCTGAGAAATGTGATTTAAGTAATCCCACTGCTATTTTCAAATTCAGGTTGAATTTACTTAATAGCTCCAGCGAACGAGAGAGCGTGGACCAGACTCTCCAACCCGGGCAGAGGAGGAGAAGGAAGCAGACAGCTTTAATTAGCAGGCGAGTCAGCAAAAGCACTTGCTCAGGAGGGGATTATCCTGAGGATGCGGACTCCCGTGTCTCCCTGCCCAGGCATACTCCAAGCATCACACTGTCTCTCTCCAGCATCCTCTGGCTTTCCCCCCCCCCGCCCCATTTTGAAAAGGTCCAGCCTCCCAGGTGAGAGATTCAGCTGCTGGGCAAAGCAGCCTGGTTCCTCCTCCGCCAGTAGGGAAGCGCTTTGGGCCAAGCAGAGTTGTGGGGAGGCAGGAGATGGGATCGGCTGGCCCCACGCGCCCCAAGGGCACCACTCCAAGCACCCCTCTCCCGGGAGCCTGGGGATGGGGGTCACCTTCTCCCACAACGAGGAGGAGCTGCTCTGGCTTCCTCGCTTCCGTTAAAATGGAAACGAAAAGCCTTTGTCCCAAGTGAAAAGAAAGGTTTCACCACTCTGAAACCCGTGTCTCAAAAATGTTATACTCTGGTCAGACATTACAAAGAAATCTGCTCTGAAATTCTTACAAACCGGCACACTTAGGGATTTTTCAGGCCATCTCTGGAACTGAAAAAAAATCCCACTTGCCCAGATCCACCCGTAAGTCAGTCCAATGGGAAACCTAGTTATTTCGCCCCAGCCATTTGCCGAGGAAGCAGAGTTTAAAAGGCACCCCGGTCTGAACAGACGCCCGCTGGTCACAAGAGCAGCGGATCAGCACAGACAAATACTGATGGTGGCAATTTTCTTTCAGCCTCCCCAAAGCCAAGGTTACATTTCCACAATTCAGGCAGATCACCCGTGTTTAGAAAGTAAAGCACTGGTTTTTACTACAAAGTGAGGGAGACACTTTTTAGCCATCCCGTTTGCCCATGCACCCACGTAACGGTGCAGAAAACTGTACCCCTAGTATAGAAATCAGGAAACTATACAACACCCTTTCGGCTTGGTTGGTTTGTCAGGGAGCCAGGCACAGGTGAGACTGGAGGGGGGAAGCAGGTTTAACATACTTGGTACCTGGCTTGCTGTGACAAATAGAAAACCAATTTGCTCTTTTCCTCCGACTACATACTGCATTCATTCCAATTTCTTGTCTCATTTCCCACAACAAAGACCCAGATCAGTGTCTTCATGATGATGTTAGTTAACGTGAAAGAAAACGTTCAGCTGAAATCCGTGCTGGATTTCCCCTCACCCCAAACAACAACTGCTCCTGTGACCACTTTGGCGTTTCGATGTGTCAGATACTCCTCAATGCAAGCTTTATTTTACTGAGCTGGTATTGCTTTTATACAAGAGCCCATGCCCATACAGAGTCTATACAACTTCCTTTATATATACACAATAAAAAGATGGAAAAATTATACCATGCCAAGAAAGCTCTTACCAAACAAGAGCCGCTGCCTGAAGGGTATATTTAGAAATTAGAGGACAATTTAGGAAGAGTCTCACACAACATAAGCCAGAGAAGTAATGAAAAGTAGGGAGAGTGGGAGGTTTTTTTAGGTATCGAGCACTCCCAGACAGCATCAATGAATACCCAGACCGACACAACTCTTTTTCACCTCACCAAGTAACAGCAAAACCCAACACTTATGCAAGCATTTTTCATTCACCTGTCTCAAATTGCATCACAAGGATAGTTAAAGCATTGAATTTAGCATCCCTCTCTGCAAACTGATGCACGGAGCTGAAGTCCAAGGCTGCGCAAAGGCAGACACTAAGGACAAACGTAGGCCACGGATTCCTGTCTGTTGTCAAGGACGCTGAGTTTGGACTTCGGTACTTTCTCTTCAATCCTTGAAGCAGCCCGTCAGCCTTGCGTGGGCAGCCTGCAGGGTTTGCCTGCTCTATCATTTCAGTAGGGGCAGAGATTCCAAAGCAGTTGTCTTACACCCAGAAGTCATCTTGAGCAACGCATCCACTTCAGCCCATGGACTCCCAGCACTGCTGAGGCTGGCGGGCACCTCTGGAGATCATCCAGCCCAACCTCTCGCTCACAGCGGGGTCAGCCACAGCAGGCTGCTCAGGGCTGTGTCCTGTCAGGTTTTGAATATCCCCAAGGATGGAGATGCCACAACCTCTCTGGGCAACCTGTGCCAGAGTTTGACCCCCCCTCAGAGTAAAAAGGTTTCTTCCTATATTTAAAAGAAATTTCCTGTATTTTGGTTAGCGTCCCTTGCCTCGAGTCCTGTCTGTGGGCATCACTGAGAAGAGCCTGGCTCTGTCTTCTTTACTTCCCCCATCAAGTATCTACCCACACGGATAAGATCCCCCTGAACCTTCTCTTCTCCAGGCTCTCTCAGCCTCTCCCCATATCAAAGATGCCCCAGTCCCTTCATCATCTTTGTGGCCCTGCACTGGACTTGCTCCAGTATGTCCATGTCTCTCCTGTACTGGGGAGCCCAGCACTAGACCCTGCACTCCAGATGCATCTCACCAGTGCTGAACAGAGAGAAAGGACCGCCTCCCTCAACCTACTGGTGACCGATCGCAACCCTTTGAGCCTGGCACTTCAGCTAGTGTTCAATCCACCTCACATCCACTTATCCAGCCCATACTTCACCAGTGAGGATTTTACAGGAGACAGTGTCAAAGGTCTTGCTAAAGCTACAATAAGCAACATCCTCTGCCCTCCCCTCAGCCACCAAGCAAGTAATCTCATTGTAGAAGACCATCCAGTTGATGAAGCATTTCTCCTTCATAAATCCATGCTGACTAAACCCAAACACCTTCTTGTCCTTAGTATGTCTGGAAATGGTTGCCAGGCTCATCTGCTCCACCACCTTCCCTGGGATCAAGGTTAAGATGATGAGGCTGTAGGTCCCCAGATCCTCCTGAAGCGGTATTTGCTTTCCTTCCAGTCCTCAGGAACTTTCTCCAACTGTCTTGTGTTTTTAGAGATATTCAAGAGCAGCCTCACGATGACATCAGTCCATAGTATGCCGGATTGTCATGTCGAGGTAGCTTGGGGAATGCAATATTCCAGCCCAGACTTCTGCCTTTGACAGAACAACCTGCCCAAAAAAATTTGTATTTGTTCCTCAACACTTTTAAACATGTAACATCTGCTAGGACTGTATGACTGTTATTCCTGAATAACGACTGCACTGCACTAACTTGGATTAGCGGTTACAGGAATGAGGGGAAGCAGAGGGACACTCAGCTGTAAGGAGCTGCACGTTGACAGCAGGGACAACACCTCCCTTTGGAGCAGGGCTAATCGAACCATCCCATCTCCTGTGCTCTCAATGCAAGGATTGCAACATCAACACGTAAAATCAGATGCAAAAGCCCTCACCGACCAAGTAGTCATACCGATTAGAAACACACAACACTCATTTCCCTTACCCTCACCTCAGGAGCCACTGTGCTGTAGCATAAGTGACTTTGTTCACAGCAAAGCCTAGATTGCCTAAGCTGCGCCACCACAACTATTTTTTTTTCCCCCCTCTCTCAACTGTTCTAGCTCAGTAGGCAAGATGGATTTAAAACAAACAAAAAACCACCAAAGCCCAAGGGTACTGAATTTAAACTAGACACCCACAATTACATTTTCAGCAGCTAAGTTATAAAAGAAGATAGATAAAAATAAAATTTCAGAAGTGTGAAGGTTGTCACTGGAATATTTTTATCTAAAGTGAGTCACAAAGCCTGAGAAGTAGGATTTTTTCTTTTCCTAATAACACTGCAAAAACAACTTTAAAAAATAAATAATCCACACAAAACCACCACCCCACACCAAAACAATGAGAAAGTTAAAAGCTACACAAAGCTTAATCAAGACACTGGTTCCTGCAGCATGTCAGAAGCAACACATTCTTACACAGACACAGAGAGGTTTCTTATTAGAAAGGAGTAAACAAAACCCACCCCTCTTAACCCAGAACAGGAAAGTTACAGGGACCGGAGAAGCCCGTAGGCATTTGACAGTACGGTCACAAGGGTCATTGTGGCACCTTTCCTATCCAAAGGCTGAAGCCAGAGTACTAAGAAAGCACATTCCTGAATAGCAGGAAGAGGCACGTGAAAGTCTGAACACGGCCTGGAAGAACAGGAAAAGAAAAGTGGGGGTAAGGAAGGGACAGAGACCTTCCACTCGTTGACCAAGACTGCAATTCAGGGTTTAACATCACTGCAGCGTATGTCTCCACGTGTCTGCTATATGAGTTGGCAGAAATGGTTCGCTACGAGAACAATAGCAATTCTGCATGTATGCAACAAGTCCTAGGTCAGAACTCCTGATTTATGCCATGCTGGCCATGTAGAGATCTCCCCCAAAAGAAACCCACCTCTTCCTAGCTACATGAAATAGACTTTAAAAAGATTTTCTTCTAACAAAGCTTTTGGTTTTGTGTGAAAGTTTAATATTCTTAAGTCCATAATGACAACAGTATAAAGAATTCAGATTAAAGGTTTTATAATGACAACAGTATAAAGAATTCAGATTGAAGTTTTTTTTTGTTTTTTGTTTTTTTTTAAACACAAGGTCAGAGTGTACAGTCAAAGAAAGCTCTGCCATCAATTTGATAGGGACAGAAGCACGTTAAGGGCTGATTAAAGTGCAATTTAGTAGCAATCCTAAGACATCCGTTTCTTTTCCTGCAGCTGTTACCCATGCTTTCAACAGCACTGGTACCACTCCACTCTGAAATCAGGTTCTGCCGAGTGCCAGTTCTCCATGGCTGAGAGTCCTTTGCTGGTATTTTCATCGCAGTAGAACTGTAAGAGCCATAAGCAAGTCGGTGAGATTGAAACGGCTCGTGGGACCATCGTGGGAAGAATGCATCATCCGCCTTGGAAATATAAATGTTTATGATCACTGCTTCTATTCTGCACATATATTCTTGAGACACGCAACTTTTACAAGGGTGTTGATATTTATATAATTCTGTAAATTTAGACAGTGCATTACAAACACAAAATGCAGTCGTAGCTATAAACTGCAGAGCAGTGGGACAGAATTTTCAACTATTTCTTGTTTTCTATGCACCACAAATGAGATGTATGGCACAAGTTAAGGAACTAGAGGAAAGAAAATACAGTTGTTAGGCAACAAAAAAAGCTCATGTGAGTCTCCGTATTTTAGATGGTGGAATGGAAGGTTAGACTTCTACAAAAGAACAAAAAAATAAAATCAGTCCCTGAGATTTAACTCCAACATTTAGCCATGACTAAAACACAAAGAGCAGAGAAATATTCTGAAGTGGAGGTTTTGATAATAGATTATTTTCATGGCATGTTTTCAGTGTGACAAACTAACACCTGCCCTTGACAAGAAGGATTCTGACAAACAGATACACAATGTAATCAAAAGACTAAACTTGTTTCTAAACCTTGGCTGATGCTTTTTTAGTGCTCACAACACTATGGTTGTATGCACAAATCTATGAAAAAAATCACTGGATGCTGTAGGAGCATTGTAATAATGTACTAAGGAAGACATTCTTCCAGAAGGCAAACTAATATATTCCCAATGCGTATTAAAGAGGGACAAACCAGTAACTCTTGGTAAGCTTTCTAAACTTTGATAATATTCTTAACACTAAGAGTTTGCTTCAAGAGCAAGGTCTAAGGCTTAATATTGGGTACCTGAGGTCAACCAGCAACCTAGCACTGATGCAAGCAGTTAGCAATTATTGTATTTTTATTTAATTTTTTTTAAAGGCTTCTTGCATCAGCCTGCACCCTCATTTCCATTTCTCTGCTCAATTAACAAATTAGTTCAGAGAGGAGGAGACTCCTGGTGCAAGCAGTACTTTTAGAGCCAGGTCAGTTTTATCTTCCATTTCATTTCTCCAGTTTATACTGGATATATTACATTTATATTGGATATAGTATATCAAATAACAGCTGGGGAAAAAATACGCAGTGAATTACCATTTCAAAAGTACGCTGAAATACTTCTGGACACTCAGATACTCCCAGACACGCCAGACCATGATTTCACATGAGGAAGATCCATCCTACCACAACACTACTTGGCTCTGGTGATGGACTGACACACATTTTGTAACGAGGTAAAACATTCAGAGCTCTGAAACTTGGAAGTGGGGATCCACACCTACCCTAGGGAAGGTCATACTCTGTGTCACTGCTGCCCTTCTGCCATGGGGAAACGCAATTACTCAGCACGGATGCTCTTTTCACAAGGGAACGGCCACTTCGGGCAGAACAGATCAGAAAAGTGGTTTTAACAGCTTTCAGTATGTACTTTAATGATTATTTTGTTATACTGATGTCTTTCAAAAAGCATCAGTCAGGTAGAAAAGGTGAGCCTTTGCTTTTTTGTCCACAACAGACATCATCTACAGTGCTTCTTTACACTGAACTGACAGGGTTTCCCACGTGTCCTCATCTGCCAAGTGAGCCATCTGTGAAGTCTGATCCACGCGTGCTTTCTCACCCTGGGCTATTAACAATGCATCTTCTCCTCCTGGTAACTGAAGGTCAGAGCTACAAGAACAATTAGATTCATTGAGTTGGTCCGTCAAAGACTCTGCTGTGGTTGTGGTTGCAGAGGACTGTTCAGTCTCTGTTTCAGCTTGTGGTTCTGTTTTAAAATGAAGTCCAAACACGTTATTTCGGATGAGGTATCGAACACACTGCAAAATCACATTCCTTTCGTGTCGTATGTCCTGGGCCAGTAACTGGAAAGAAGAGAAGAGAAGATGATGCACATTTCCCTCTATTGCTCTGTAGCTGACAAAAGCCTAGCAAGATGTACGGCTCTACTCAATAATTTTGAGCATCTCTGAATTTAAGTAGTTGGCTGTCTCACACGAGTCCTGGACACAGAGAGACTGCCTGCCTTACCAGAGACAGCACAGGAAAGCCACGTACTCCCACGTTGGGTGCTTTCCCACCGGCTGACTGGGGCTTTGGCAGAGCCAGCAAGCGTGTTTGACAGCACTACCGCACAGCTTGCTGGGCTGGGAGATCTAAGGGCTTGCTGCCCCTTCTTCCCTCCCACCAGCTCACGCTCATCAGGCCTCTTACTGGATCAGTTCAGCTCACCAGCCAGGAGAAAACAAACCTGACAGTTAGCAGCAAGTAGTGGGGTGTTCTGGGGTGGGTTTTTTTTATTTGGGTTTTTTTTTTGGGGGGGGGCAGGGAGGAGGGTGTCAAAAACTGAACAGGGTGAGCAAAAGGCCCAGCACAGCAGAGAAGAAGAGGTGGGACCAGGCATCCGGAGAGGAGGTGGCAGGGAGGGAGCTGCCCTCTTGGGCAGCAGCAAGCTACCAAAGCAGCACACGTTAGTGATCAAACACCACTTTTTCAATGTCAGAGGCTCATAATGGCCACGATTCACTATGGTACCGGCACATGACTGTACCACTGAAATGGATGAAAAATACACACATGCCCAAAGCGCGCATGTTTAAGCACCGCTCATTTAGAGCCATTAATGCACTAAGGCAGATAGAACAAGTGACAAATCTCATGGTATCTTTTGGATTAAGCTGTCAGTCTCAGTTTGCTTAGGTGGTAGCGAATGTCATGGAATATACCTAAATACCAGGAATTTCCCCCACAATTATCTGACTGTAGACCCAGATGACGATGTTCTCATATCACGGACTATAATTAACACCTGAAACAATGCATTCCAGGCCCCGCATTCCAGTACATCAGGATAGCAAGTCTATTAGCATCTTTTACACTTTCCAGGTTATACTGTATCTGTAATTTAATATCCCATGCATTTTTCATTAGAAAACCCCTGTGAGTAAAAGATACTTATAAATACAAGGGAAGGGCATGTTTCATCAGGTACCAGACTATGGATTTAAACAGCAGTAACTGGTCTGGGCTATAATTCACCTAAGTCTAATAGCTTAATCAAAGTGCTAGAGGCCTCCCTTATCTCCTTTAACCTCAAAGTTCATTTTGGTATTAGAAAAAAAAAAAAAAAAAGGCTGAAGGACCTTTTGTCATTGCAAGTGTCGGCCGAACTAGTACTCTGAACAAACAAGTTTAAAATGGCTAAATCTGTAACTACCTGATCATTTGTAGGAGACCTGTATTACACATCCTAGCTAAATTCAGCTTGTAATGTTGCAGAGAAGCTTTTCTGTTGTTGTTTTTCTAAGTTTCAGCAGTGGTTTAACCAGCCACCTTAAAGTGTGCATATTTCCATTTAGACTAATTACTAAGAGGTGTTACAAGCAGCCAACACCTGAAATGGGCCTTCAGAAACCTCCCATCTGAACTAAGAGATGCACATTAGGGCAGAGAAGAGACAGCATAGTGATGTTCTCTTTGCCAGACTGGGAGAAACTGCTGAATTCCCAAATGGACAAATAAAGGCACAGATGGGATGCACCATCACTCTATCAAAGGCTGTATCTTTGTATTACATTTTTTAATGCAGGGATGGGTATCAGTGGAGTGATGCTACACAGGCTTTTTATTTTGTCAGCATACAGAATGGCTAAACGCACATTACTGTTTGCATGGCTACAATAAACACGTTTTAGTAGTGCCCAAGCTCACTGCCGAATGAGTGCCAATAGACAACCGCAGCTATTCTCCTACCTCCCCTTCTATTTTTTTTAAAGCATCATTTCACTGATACAACATCCTTTTCTTAGCAATCCCACTTCCTTACTTTTTGGATAAATTCTCAGCAGCGACTCACTAAAATTTCAACTGTGCTTCCTCAAGGTTTTTATACACTGACCATTTCTGACAGCGGAAGCCTACCTGCAAATCTCAGGCACTCCTCTGATTCACAGCCACAGTACACATCCTTTTACAACAGTTTTGAGCAACATTAAAAGGCAAAAAACCCCACCAAAATGCAATTTTCAAAATGGACTATACTGGCAAGCTACAATTCAGGCTTCCAATGTTCTGCCAGCTTCTCTCAGCATGTGGGACTTCATATGACTTTTTTTTCCAGAGTCCTCACTGCTTTGATCACCAACAACTTTGAAGAGCAAGAGATAAAGACAACTGCATGCTTAGGGAGCTACACAAAGGGCAAACACTTCCTTTTCCGTCACTAGGAGTTTTAATTCTTGGCAGCAACAGTAGTATGTGCTAAAAGGACTATCAAGGGATTTCTCCCACATCTGCAGCTTGGGATGTGGCTTATCAGGTACCTCTTGCCTAAACATCCTGTGCTGTTTCAAGCTCTTATGTCAGTGGCACCCTGCTTTCTCCTGTGCTCTGCCCACAGCAAGCTTTCCTTTGATGGGGGAGCTTTATGCTGGCTATTTACAGAATCACAAGGGTAGCCTACCTATCTGATACTGCTTTTCATTACTAAATGCAATAAAAGCTTCAAAGTTTTGTTTATACTAAAGAAAGCCACCAAGCTTCCAAACAGGATGCTTTGCACTGTTACTGAGAACAGAATCATAACACCTTGGACTCACCCCTACAAACCTCTTTTTACCCTTCTGAGGCACCAACCTGCTCTTCAAGGTACCAGGGCTGTCACTTCCTCAGACTGGCCTACACATGCCTACAGAGAAGAAACCCATGCATGTGCAGGTTGCAGCTCGACACCACTCTACAGTTTAAGTCACCAACACCCTTATCAACAAGATCTCATTGACTACATCTGAACAGACTGTGTGCTCCTTGATCAGGGGAAGGCAGCTGAATAGCAAAGCCGGGAGTAAAGGGAGGAAGATCAGAATAAGGCTGATGGGATCACACACAAACAAAACCTACTGGATACTACCACAGGGAGGGGAGAGGGAGGAACAGAAGTTTTGTCCTTTGTGCAGCTCATTTTAGGCACATGATTAAGTTGTCATCTCTTGCTCAAAGTCAGTCATTACCTGAATGCACACCAGGGTATTTCTATTTGTCTATTCAAGCATCTACACTTTCTCCGAGTGAAACGCTCACTTTGCTATTTTAAGACAGGACCTTTGCTAACAGACTGCTCTAACTTCCCACAGGGAAGAGGAGAACCGCTCACAAATAGTGCTACTCTTGTACAGGAGGCATTATTTTAACACTAAGACTGTTACCATTTCCAGCAGAGTTGGACGGCGCTTCGGAAGGAGAGGTAATGTTTTCTTGCCCCAGTTATCAGGCCCTCTGGGGGAACGTGCATTTGAATTCGAGCTTCTTAACGTCGTGCCTGCATATTCCGGACGTTTTTGATTCGGGTTTCGACTCCAAGGAACATAAGTAGTTTGAGGCGTATTTCTGAGCACAACCTGGTTTTTCTCAGCTTTTGTTGCAGTCTTGACAGGGATTTCTTAAAGAAAAAGAACACACTTTCATCTCAAACTTAAAAGCCTCTTTAACATGCTTATATCCCCATGCACTGGCAGTTCATTAGTACTATTCTTGCTCACATAACCTCATGTGAAGATGTTCAAAGTTTACTTGGAGGAAGGGAGGGTTTTGTTTGGTTTGGGTTTTCTTTTAAAATACAAACAATAATCTCTAAACATTCACAGAAAGGAAAACAAAATATTTAAATTCTGCAATACAAAAAGAAAAATAGAAGTAGTAAGAGTTGAACGAGATTTTCAAACCGCTGCCTTGTTATCACTTAGAAAATACATTGCTTCCGTTTCACAATATAACTTGCTGCAAATTTGGCTGCTGAGAAAATCATGATAGTTAGGGCAGAAGATGCCCAAGTTCAACTCCCTGCCTGCTAGATGCTCTCTGTAACTTTGGGTAGGCTGTCTAGGGCGAGTAAGGCATAGTGACTATCTGCAAAAACAAGGAGCAGCAGCAGTTCTCTACCATACACTGATGCATACACTCAGAGAAGCACAAAATCCAAGTACAGAGTTCAAGTCTTACTGCAACACCCAGAAGCCTTCTACGGAAAAACCCCTTAAGGACATGGAAATTAGTTCACAGGGTGAGCATAACAGTTTTTTTCTGGCACTATTCAAACATAATTTGAAGTGAGACTAAAGACAGGCTGCTTTTTTTTCCCCCTAGTTGGGGAAAAAAGGCTTGGGAAATTCAATGACACACACCCTAACCAAAGACATTTTATGCCGTCCCTTCAACCCAAAAGGCAAGCAAAGGGGGGGGAGGGGGGGAACACTCAATCTTTCAGGAAACTCTGTTTGAGGCTCTCTAACATATGGGCTAGGGGGGTGGGGCGGGGGGGAAAGGCATTAGATGTGGCACAGGCCAAGTGGACAAGGCCATCCCCGTGCACTGGCTGTCTGCACAAATGCTGTGTTCTGCCCGGGTGCTTCTCCGAGACTGGGAGCTATCACCATACTGGGAACAAGTAATGGCTCACCCAGTAACCCCGGTTAGTGCTCAAAACTGGGAGGAGGGAGGAATGGGGAAACAAGAGGAGCAGAATAACGGCATATCCTTTTATTCCTCCCAGCCTGTCCTTACGCATGGCTTACACCAGTACTAGCATGCACTGTCACTGAAAGCAAACTGGAAAGGATCTGTACACAGACCGCAAAAACATCCCTGTGCATAACATTTTACAAGATTCTCTCTTTACTTGTGTAAGCCTAAAAATCAACAGGTACAAGACAGCTCTGAATTACAGCACTGGTAGACAGGCCAGAAATCAAAAGGCATTTCCATAGCCAAGTGTTTTGGAGATACAGCCACTGAAGCGGCATTACATTAACATCTTTGCTAAATATAAGCCACAGCTTACCTGTTGTATTTTCTTCTGCAACACCTTTGATTTCTGTTAAAAGTTTTTTCTCAAGAAATTGTAAGTACTATGTAGGTTCTGTCTGGCACTGATAATCTGCAGTTTTTGGGGATGCAGCTGTAAAGAGCTACCACTGGGCTACTGCACTCATAAATGCTGCATTTATAAATAAATGGGACATGGACAATTGGATGGAGATGGCAAAGGATCAAATACAGAAGAGGTGAAGCCCCCCACCCTTCCCAAAGAAGGGTCATTTGTGATCAGATCTTATCATTACTTGCAGTCCACACCAGCGCACTGATGTAGGGGAGAAGGGGAGAGGAGAAGGGCAGAGGACACACTCCTACACACCTTCAGGCTCGCTGTCGGACGCGCTGCCGTAGTTGGCCGACAACGAACTCAGGGCGGAGGTGACCTGCTTGGGAACAACAGTCAATCCCAGCCTCCCATCTTCGGCTGCTGCTTCGTCCTTGTCGGATTCTGCAGGGAGAAAAAAGTCAAGAGGGATTTTTCCCAATACTCCTGCGTGCCAACAGCCAGCCTTGCTGCTAAACCCCCATCTCACCACTATGCAAGACTGATGTCGAGCACCATTGCTCAACACCGTAGACTGATAAAAAAAAACCCCACACTTGCCTACCCTCTACAAACATTCGGTGGCAAAGTCATCTCACCACTGGTTTACAGTCCTGCCAGCAAAGCTACAAAAGCAAAAAAAAAGTTTCCTGAACAAGAGCTTGGGCTTTCTGGTTTTTTCTTCACATACCAAACGTAATTATAGGTTTTATTATCAAGTGTAGGTAAAGAGAGAAAGGATTTCATAATATGTTTTGAAGTCTTGCTGGATTTAGTCCTGCGGAGGCGGGGAAGAACGATTCAAAAGCCAGTTGGGGGCGGGGGGGAAGGAGAATTAGGCTCCTTCAAAGTGAGAATTTAAGAGCAAATAATTTTTTGGATAGCAAAAGAAGTTCATAAGGGACATTGAGAACCAAGGCTACAAAGCAGACGACTAGTTTTCAGCAGTACTTCAGACCATTTGATACTTAAATCCCCACAGAGCATTATGGACATGCATGAGTAAGTGAGGTATTAGTCTCAAACTGCCCCAAAAGAGAATACCAGGAAGACAGGAGGCAAGCGGACCAAAAATGCTGAAATTGAGGATACTAGGAAAACAGAGCCCTACCAGAAAAAGACTCCTAAAAATAAACATGCAGAATTGTGATGGCTTTAGTTTGAAACAAAGGATCTATATGCATTAAAATCTTGGAAAGACTCTCAGGTGAACAGTGCTAGAGTTAGCAGGAAAACTAGGAAATGCTTTTCAGTAATACACCTGCATACAAATTTCATATATATATACACACACACACACATTATACGCACACACACACACACAACACTACTAGAAACATTGAGAAACTCGTAGCCTGTTGAGTCTTCTAGAAAAAGACTGGTTGCAATCTTATTTTCACAAAGAAAAAGAGTTGTGCCCTCTCCCATCCCCTGTCTAAGCCTGCCCCACACTTCTTAAGAAGATTTTACTGAAATAAACAC
The DNA here is from genome assembly GCF_000699145.1 of Aptenodytes forsteri. Classification (NCBI taxonomy): domain Eukaryota; kingdom Metazoa; phylum Chordata; class Aves; order Sphenisciformes; family Spheniscidae; genus Aptenodytes; species Aptenodytes forsteri. The sequence goes on along the minus strand of NW_008795122.1, from coordinate 4,767,464 downwards.
TCTTGAGATCTTATTTTGAAATCACAAATGTTTCTCTACTCTCTTCTAATTAACAGTTAGCAATTTGATTCATTTGAGCTCGTGCCATTTGGTAAAACAACTTTTAGATAAATATGCAGATATTTATCTAAACTACCGACCTGCCTCTTTTTACTTTGAGCTCTTTTTGAGAAAGGTTGATCCTCACTGGTTTAATAATCATGCCAATTTGCAATTACATTGGAAGCTCATGCTAAATGCGGTGCATTTTTCTAATGGAGAATACAGAGCATCTGCATATATTTAAGCAATTATAAAAACAGCATTTATTCCAAGTTATTTTGATTCATTGCTGATTTTTTTCATCTCATCCAAAACGTTGAGTGCATACTGGGGTTGGAGGCATTTTTATTTTCTTTAAATTTTAAAGAATTACTTTTAATATGCTTTTTAGCAAATTAGGAAAACACATTTACTGGAATACATTTTCTCTTTGAGAGTAACATGTTTGGAGGAAGCAGTATGGAATACAACTCACTGTTTCTGGTCAGTAGATCCCTCAAAATTTTACACCTGACAGGCTCATCATCTTACCTGGTTTCTGGTTATAAATCAAGAGGAAAATTCTGTTTTCTCATCTCCCATTCAATTTCTTAGCTTTGAAGGAACTAGCCACTAAACAGAACTTAAGTGAATGCATTATGCAAAAAATACATTCCCTCTAGAGAAAGGGCTGCTGCTGCTAGCAAGTTTTAAATACTCCAACAAAATGTACCTATACAGCAAAATCATGGACTTCAGTTGTATGATTTTTTTTTTTAAATTCTACTTAGTTATATTGTGTGTGTTATTATTTGTTAGGACTGTATTTCTCAATAGCATAAAAAACTGCAACTGGCTTTAATAATGTGTAATAAGCAAGTACCACAGTCCTTTTCAACCTATTGTAACAGAAGTTACTAGCTATACTTTGGTATAATTAGACTTTTTATCATTAAGTAAAACACAGATGCTGTGGGGAAACACAGTTATATTTAAGCATACTTAAAGTTTCCCAACATGCAGAGATTAGTGGAATAAACAAGTTGCATAGGGATGCTGAGTTCTTGTTCTCATTAATTGAAGATAATGTTTTCAAGAGGAAAAAGTCAGCATCAGACATCTTTCCAGGGGATGCATTCTAGCCTTGTTGCTAAAAATAGCTAAAGTATAAGTCAGCTTGCATGCCATATTCTAAGAGTACTGCATCAGAGTTTATATTGCTGCTAGGATGTAGAAACAAGACATGCTCACGAAAAAAACTAAGCAGCAATACTTCAGAAAACACACACATATGGAGAATATAAAGAGTAAATTAGATAATATAGCAAAACCTAGAATTAAAAGAAAAATGCTGACATTTTCAGTAATTCACTTAACTTGTACAAGGAAATCCATTTGTTTTTACATTCTAAATACTGTTATTTCAAAACCACAACAGGATATTTAATAGTCTTTACAAAATAATTTGATTGCCGAAGTACTTCATTCTTCTGGCTTTATAAAGATTTTCTTATTTTACACATTGGTTTAGCAACCTAAGTTGATGCATGTCCCTTAGGCTATTGTACAGTATTTATGGCAGAACATGTAATATTGCACACAGACTTTTTGGCAGCACTTCCAAAACTCTGACTAACAAGCAAAAGTTTCAGCATCTAAACTTAAAACAACTCAGATGCTATTCCTTTTCTTCTCCTTCCTAAAGTTACTACAGCATCACTTCCCTATGGCTCGAACCACTTTCCCTTTGCTGCCTTTCCTAGCCAAGTGTTTTGGACAAAAAAAAGCATTCCTAATCAGGAAATCACAGATAAAATAAGATTATTATGGTAAAGTACTGGTTAAAACAAAGATAGAATTCACGTGCTCCATTAAGAGCCCAGAAACCCTCTCCAGTTTGTTAGCTAAATATTGGTTTAAAGCACATAAGGTATTTTAAAACATACAAAGCTAAGACAAATAAGTATCCAGCATGGATATTTTTCAAATCCAAGACACTCCTACATCCTGTCTCCCAACATCTTCTCCTCTTCAGATTAAGCACTTTTTGCTGATACAGAACAAAATTTAATGCTTCCTAATTCTCACAGAAAAATCAGAAAGACTTAGAAGTAGTCTGCTAGATTTTCCCTGTGTGTTTATAATACGATCAACTTGGCTTGCAAGCAAACTTATGTAAAAGTGCTTAATGCTGGTAGTATCTTAAACATTCTTGTGTCAGCCTTTCCAAATCAGATTTTTCTTCCTCTTCAATGACTTCGTATTTCAGCATCTTTCCAAACCGTATCTCAGCCAAGTCTATAGTTTTAGCTCCTCCTACCAGCACACGTGGACATGAATTCAGTCAGACACACACATGTATCTCAAAGACTTCTAGACTACTGAGATAGTTTCCCCGATAACAGGCCAAGCCTACTAGGGCAGAAGCTCCCTGAAATGCAAGATTTACCCCATTTCCTTTAGATAAACCGCTAACCCACATTTCACAGTAATCACACTGGAAATTTTCTTAGAAGACCATGTCCTCAATCAGGATCTCTCTCTACAGAAATTTCCATTTAAAAGGAAGTTCTAAGTGCAAGTTTTAGGCACAGGGATGTTGGACTACCTTCAAGCTTCTGACCCTGTTGGCCCTATCGTAGCCACAATACAGCAATCCTGGGCTTTTTTTTTGTTAGTAACAATGAGAAGATAAGTATGACAACAGGCTCCCCAGCATTCTTCTGCAAGCATACTGTAAAGCCTTGCATCAATGCATCAATCTTCTACTAAGAGAGAGTTATCCCATTTTAAATGTGCCCAGTTAGCCCTCTTTCAATCAAGGACAGAGTTTACATGCTTTTCTAAATTCCCAGCTCTCCCCAGAAGTTGTTAGTTACACAAAAGTTCAGTAATCTTTTCAGCAGTACGTAAAATAAAAATTCTCCAAGTTCCTTCATCTTACCAGCATCACTGTTTGCCAGAAGACCAAGAGGGTCCATGTCCTTCACGTGTGGCTGAGCCAAAGCACGCTGTTTTTCATGTTCCTTTTCACACATGCTGTTTCCTGGTCCATTGGCTTCATTTTGAGTTCTATGTACGTTATAATCACCACTATTTTTCCTAAATTTCTTCCAGAACGGGCGCCTTTGTCTTCTCCTCTGTCTTCCTTGCTGCCCAAACCTCTCTTCATTTTCTGGAGGTTTCCACATCCCCTTCATTTTGCTGGAGAATAGAAACACAAAGCTCATACACATGACAAGCTATGAGAATAAAATCAACTGACGTAACCAAACGGCTCAGGCCCACATTTAAGGTTCAGCAACACAGCCTGCTGCCAGGACTTACTCCAGCTCAGCTAACACGTGGTGACAGACCAGACAGGTAGTCACAGCTCATCTCATTGGCAGGGCAATGTGACAAAGCTGGAACCCAAATGAAGAGTTTGAAGTTCATGAGTTTTATCTTTTGACAAGGCAAAGGGTACGAGGGCTAAGCAAGTTTCTTGATCATCTACAGTGTGAGGATATAGTGTTTTCATTTCACATTACAAAGCCAACAAATACTCCCTTCACTTAATCAATGAAGTCATCCAAAAACAGGGGGAACGTGGAATTAAGAGGGAATCATCTGCTATAAGCATACTTCCACTGCTGAAGTCTCCTTTTTCCAGTTACGGCTCAGAGTGGGATCTTGCTACACTAAATCCATTCAGCCATCTGACACCATCAATTGCAATAACAACTGCCCACTCCTGCCTCCAGCTAACATGACATTCATCTTTTTCACTTGGATGGAAAAGGAAAAGAAAGTTCTATCAGGACAATGGGTTTTAAAAAACCTAAAACAAGTCCTAAATTATGGAAAGAGCACAGCATGCTGGTTCCACTAATCTTCCAGGTTACCCTATAAACACAAAACATGTTTATAGGAAGGTACCCGGAGAGCTTAACAAACTCTCATCAAAGTCCACAGATATAAGAATAGGTGTGACCCAGACAGAAAAGCAAATATAGAAGTGACAACATAAGCTTCCTGAAAATACTTATTTTCAAGCAACAGAAACTTAATTCAGCAAAACAAGGCTGCAACTAATCATCAGCACATTACAACCACAAAAGACATACAAGATCTACCATCTCGAACGAGGCCCTAGTCAACTGTATAATACCATACTTGGGCAAAAGCTTCTTCCTGAAACTTCTCCCTGGGTCTAGAGTCATGCATCTGCAAGCAGAGTCTCAGAGGTATATTTCTAACCTGGTACCTTGTCACTGATAAGCAGCCAGTGGAACATGCAAGAGGAAAGAAAAAAGAGCATAAAAGCAGAGCAAATGGTCACCTTTCTGCTTGCCTACTTTTCAGCAGTGTACCACTTAGAGACCCTCTCTGACTAGAGATGCTCCCAAGACACTGATGGTTTTGAGTCTCATGCTGTGGGATGCTGTGTGAAATGTCTGGCATCCCTGAGATCTTGCAGCAAGGTGTTAATATTCTGTGAAGAAGGACTTAATTTTGGTTTGTCTTTATTCTGATGTCTAAAATAGTCATTTGGTACCCACATCCTTCTTGAGTTACAAGAAACAGCGTATAGCTGCATTCTGTTCACCTCTTCCCACCTATGCAGTCTTTCTAGACCTCCATCATACAGCCCTTCCAAGCCACCCACTTCTTTGCTTGTACAAAAATGTTCCCATTACCAACATTCGTCTCTTCCATACCTTTCCAGCCTAATTAAGTCCTTCTTGAGAGAACAGGGCCTGCCATAGCATTCAAAATGGCTTTATATCACAACAAAACATACTTCATTTCATTCTCCAGTCATTTCACAAGTGTCTAACAACACTGACTGCTCAGCCCTGATAGCGTCATCCACCATAGCGCTTCTGTGGCACAAGAGGCAAGCCATCACCTTCCTGCGCATCAGTCTCTCATCCATAAAAGGAGGCTAATATTAGCTCCCGTAATTCAACTCCATCTAGACAGAGAACTGGATTTCTGAATTTGTACAACCAGGCTCTAAATTCAGAATGTTGTTGTATAACCTAGAAGATACTGAGCAAATGTAGGCTCAATTAGAGGTGTCGTCCTTGACCAAGGGTTAAAAACAGCATTCTGATTTCCCTGGGGCCTCAAACACCCAGAAAGAAACCCCAAGGTCACAAACACATCCCAACAAACGTCAGCCTGGCATCTGCCTTCTGCCTTCCCCTCATGAAAGATGTACTCTTCACTTCCCGTTCAGAGGGGATAAAGAGCCATGCGCTATTAATCAGCTGTTGCAAGACACCACACAGACTGCCAAAGTGGTCCTTCTGCATCTCTAATCTCACACGTGGGGATGCTGAGAATTAGCAGTTGTAAAGCACTTCAGAGAACCACAAATGGAAAGCACTGTAGAAGTGTTAAGTATCTAATCCCTTCTAAATCTTACTTAGCTATTTGCTTTAATAGTACAGCTTGCAGAGAACAAGCTGTATTCTATTTTTGCCTCATGCATCAGTAAATTTGCCAGATAAGCACCAATTCCAGAATCTTTACTGTTGATACACAAAGCAGAAACGACAGCTTTTTGGACAGTTCATCAAGTCTATAGTGCTAGCAGTTCAGGGAGGGGAGGGGGAAAAAAGAACAGATTTCTAAAATCAACAAGAGTTAAAGGTCACTAAGTGAAAGCAAACAGCAAACAACCTGTAGTTTTGAGGGCTTTGTTTTTCCCAAACAATTTTCCAGATATAAAGTTACTAACACATGTAATAGATAAGTATGGAATTGCTGATGGACATTTAAGACTACACAATGCACACAGCTCACAGCCACAACAGTTACCAAACAAGCCTGTAGACACCAAGCAGTTTGTTATTGTGACAAGCAAAACTCATCTTTGCTCATAAGAGCCTCCAAACATAATTCCATACGTTTGCGGCTTTAGTCTCAATGCCCAGGTTTGGTTCTTTGGGTCCAAAGCACTTCTGCAACTTTACATCTTTCAAAGGAAGTTTCTGCTTTAGCCTTTTATCAATGCTTCCTTTCAAAGTCACAAAAGGCAACTGGCTGGAGGGGGTGGGTCAGTGTTGGGTCTTCTGAAGCACATGCTGCACCAAGGTAATGTGCACTATAACCATTTACCAAATCACACTAGCCTGGCATGAACCCTATTCTGTTGAACCCTATTCTGCACTAGTTCAACCACTTTACCATGGTGCAAGTTTTATTTTGTTTGGTGTCATTCCCTATTAAAAAACAAACAAAACAAAAAAAAAAAAGCAGGAGACATGCTTCAGCTTCACTTCCATGCAGCAGCAAGTGGGATTTAGCAAGAGCCCCTTAGAAGTGGGTCTGCTCCTGCCTTCCAGCTCAGTCGTTTTCATTTAAACAAGTGATATTCTGTGGGCATGGATCATTATAACATTTTTTAAAAGTCTTCCCACAGGCCCTAAAGTAGAGCTAATGAAGTTAGCTGGTTCCACATAACACTGACACTGCGGGGAGGAGAAAAGAACAAAGATCATACTGGAAAGTAATTCACCATATAAGGGAGAGAACAGCTAAAAATCCAACAGGGTTAAGTATTAGGCCCAGAACAAAGGTAGCAGATAGATAAATATGATGGAGGGTAGAATAAAGAAGTAGCACTACTTAAGCTATGAAAATAAAGTTAAATCTTCCTCCCCTCTTCACTTGATTATTGATTTATTATCTGAAAGGAGAGTAAGAAGCCAAATCCACTCAAAATCTCTCTTGGCCATTTTCAGGCATTAAAGGATTAGACTATGTGGATTCATTATGTTGCGTGACTTCTGTCCCCATTATTTCTTTTTCAGAGACCAAGGTTACGCTGATCTAATGGAAGACCACCAGAATGTGGTTTTCTCACACAAGCCAGAGCGCAGAATTCAGCACGAACATCAGATTTCTAATACAATTATTGTTTAATTTAACTGAAGTGGACTACGAAGCACTGTAAACAAAGGAACATTACATCTGCAGTTTGTCAAATGGCCTGTCCTCTGTTAAAGGGCAGCTAGATCGTGTGTACAGTAGAGGCAGTAAGTGCTGGGAGACCACAGTAAGAGAGCGTACTTCTGAACTCATTAGGCGAAAAGTAACAAGGTTGTCTCAAAACACTTACCCAAACTGTTGGGTAGTCAGCACTTCTCCCCTTTCTTCCTTCTGCATCTGCATCGCCTTCTTCCTTTCAATGTTTGCCAACGTAGGAAAATTTCTAGAAGAAAAAAAAAAATTCACTGACTCTTAAATGATTCACTGTACTTTGTCAATCCACCCTTCACCAAACCAGCATCAGCATCCTCTATAAATGTAACAGATTTTTTAAAAATGTAATAGATTTTTAAAACATTTCATGGAAGTTTAACAGATTGTTTCCTTCTTAAAAAGGCAAGAAACCTGAGTACATTTATGCTTACATACTCAGATAAAAAAAAAAAGAAATCTACCAAATTGGCATGATTAGATTTACCAAACCATCAAACAAGCTACAAACAGTTCAGTCATGCTTATGGACCCTCTGCCTGTCCCTACACATAACAGCATGGTTTAGTCCTGCAATTTTATTTTTATGGTGCTTCAGTTGGAGTATTTGAAGGATCTTAAAAGGTACAACATGCCTTTAGCAAACCAACTGCTGAGTTCCTGTAATATCAAAAAAAAAAAAAAAGAAAAGCTTCTGGGTGCACGAGATTCATTTAATGTGATAGTTAAGGAAAAGCACACAAGTTTCTTCTCGAGCAATATTCAGTATTGTGCTTGCACACTGACCTCTACTTCACCAAAATTACTGACCCTTTTTTCTTCCACCTTCTGAGAAAAATTGCTAAGTCATGCAGATCAAAACAAATCTACTGTTGCAACCATCTCCCAAACCATCCCTCTCTTCCATTCTCTTCCTCCCTCCCCATCCCTCCCTGCGGACGAATGCCACGCTGGTTCTAACATGCAAGGCCTGCTGCAAATTACTGTCAAAGCCTGAAAATGGCTATGTCAGTTGCTCTGTAAACATTAGTTAGCTAAATCCCAGTGCTTTGAGATAAAGGTGGTAAATGGGAAACACATGCACACCCCCACCAGCTTCTGGACAGAAACACAAAGTATAAATATTTGATAAGTCTATTAAAATGGAGTAACAAGAAACTTAGAACAGCTACTCACTATATATAGTATCAAAAAGGACACGTATCTTTCTTTAAATATTTAATCTTATCACATGCATCTTCCCCGTTTTACAACATGAGTGTTAAGCATCACACTGATGCAAGACAGCTTCAACCACATACCAAGGGAAAAAGATGAGAAGCATTTCCTACGAGAGACACCTAACACATTACAGAACTTGCCTCCTTTAAGAGGATTTGAACACGAGCTGTCAACATCTATTTTCATTGGATTTCTCCCAGAAATCTGCCATACAGCTCAAGCGAGCATAGGGATGTGACATTTTATCTCCACTCTTCCCCATTAGCTACATTTGTTCATCCATGTTATAACACTCCCAGCACACAGCAAGCATGCAATGAATTATTTAATCTCAAGAGCTTCACACTGACAAAGACCCCTGCGCTTGGCACCTCTCCACAGTTTTAGGATAAGGTGCTTTCCTTCTCATGAGTAAGACTCACAGGAGGGGAGAGGGCTATAAAATAAATAGTTATGCTCAAAAGAGCCCCAAGCTTGTCTTAGCAATTTTTTTTCTTTTAGAAGACATAAGGGAAGACCCTTAATCCTGGAGCAAAGGAGCCTTCAAAGTGCTCCTGTAGTTATGCTGATTAAGGACGTATTCAGACACGCTCTCACAACATGATCTGAGATGTGGCTGCCTCCCACTTTCATTCCTATGAGTTACCACTCCCTCCACCGAGCCACCGTAATGGACTCCATGAATGCTTTTGGTTCGATTCAGTGCCAAGACAGACAGATTTCTCCTAAACCACCCTTCCAGTTGACACAGGCAGTAACTAACAGCTAAAGAGAGCTCAAGTCATAAGTCCGAGTATGCCTGCAAAAGCACATCTGAAGGCACCTGTAGTGGCTGTGTTTACTTTCTCCAGCTCTCCTCAAATGTTAAATAGCATTTTACTCACTGCCTTTATCTTGTGCAGAAAATGTACCTATTTTGACAGCACACATGCACAGAGTGTTTCATTTCATTCACAATGAGCAGATGAGCATCTGCTAGTTTATTCTTCCACCCAAGGACTGGGTGGGCAGCAAGCTCTAGACATTCAAGTCTGCAGGTCACCAGCCTCAGTACGAGGTAGACTGGGTTCATGCCTCCCCAGATGCTCTGCTGCGCGACGACGAGGCTGAGCTAAGCCCACCAGTGGGTCCTGGTGGGACCGGGCCAAGTCAACCCCAGTTCTCCCTGCAAGGAGCAAGTGGACCAAAGAAGTGTGGACCTAAGTTACCCACCCACCCTGACGTACCAGCCTCAGTGCAACTCCACAACTCACGAGGTACCACAGCCCCAGCACAAATAGGTCTGTGCACCTCCTAACATCAGCTAGATCTACCCACAGAGGCAGCAAAATTCAGCTGGACCCTAAGTGGAGGCAGATGCCTACAATGGAAACATTATGGTCTTGAGGTACAACTTTATGGCAGACTTTGCAAACTCCACTATCTAAGGACAGCCACAAAGTACTCAAGAGAGGTCAAAAATCAAGAAGAGAGGAATTTTTTTTTTTTTTTTTTTTGATACAGGGAATTCTTATTCAGGAAGGTTAAATTTAGGAAGACTGCTCCTGAACAGAGGTGCGACGATGCAGAAGGAAGAGCCTATACCGAATCTTTCCACATAAAAGGCCATGTGTTAAAATCCAATGAGCTGACTTGGGTTTGAATCCTTCTCAGAAGTCATGCCTTCCTCCCCCAATAAAACAAGGTTCTTAAAATGTTACCTACAAACACCACTGAAGCAGAAGTAGCTCAGCACCCAGGTCCGGTAAACAACCTGTCAGACCTTGACTACAGACAGCTTCATTGGTCACCACAAAGGCTTTACAAACCTAAGAAATTTCTTGTAAAAGAGGGAGTTAAACCAGGACGTGATGGTCTGGCACAGTAGATTTCACGAAGGAACCAGCAGTGCCCGAGAAGGCAGCCCCGTTTCATAGCAGCTGCAGTCTCCAAGCAAAGACACTTCTGTAATCCAAACTGGAAGTTTTTCAGCACAAATTGTCACGATAACACCAGAAAACTGGTTTTCAGGTTAAGTATATTACATATACACCAACAAAGTGACATGCAGGTAAAAGATACCCTAAGTTTCCAGAGACAGGGAATGGCGACATTGAGCATAATCACTAATGTGTGCCTTAGTGAGTAGGTGGTTTTTTTCAATAAATGAGTGCACTAGCCAAGTCATACATGTTTTATAGGCCAGCATACTCTGTTTTGCTCACATAAACATCAGAGTAAACTAGCTCTTAGCTAGCAGTGGAAAAACAGAGCTTTACCAATGTCTAACAGAAGAGACACCTGTTTCTATAGCAGTTTACACAATGAATTTCTGAGTCCAGAACTATGCAAGTTTATCATCTTTATAGAAACAGCACTGTGATCAAATTGCCTCAATAATTTCTTGAGCTGGTCTTGATTGCATATGCACCACCAACAGCAAAGGGGTCATGGATAACCCAAGTGGAACAAAGATGGCCCAACAGAGAGCTGATAAAAATCTTGGTTTAAGACTCCCAGGCATTTTATCAAGCATTGCATCTCTAGTGTGATTTTATCATATGTTAGCTGAGGCAGTTTTATCGCTAATCCATCCCTGCAGTTCAGAGTAAACTTTATTGTATCTATGCTTACCTTGATCTACCAATACATTCCTTCTACTTTGCTTCATCTTCTCTACTTTTACCAGGTGCTAAGAAATTATTTTCCTTATTACATACTTAACTACTACAAATGCAACACCAGGGAGGATTCCAAGCTACTGTAGGATTATCATTATTCAACTAGAGAACCACAAATTAATTAAGAGTGGTGTGGCTGACAGTACTGGCCTTCATTCATTAAGCACGTGCTCAGCCTATGAGATGTATTTCAAGGAAATACAGCAGTCAATCCCTAACTGAACCAAAAAACCCCAACAGATTAAAGAAAGAGGGGGAGGAGGGTGAGAATTTACAAGCAACACACAAGATCAAGAAAATCCTCCAATGTTATATTAGGACCTAGGCAAAAGTTTAACAATTCACTTTAACACCAGAGCAGCCTTGCCACATTCTTTCTAATAACCTTTGCTCAAGAAGAGTTGGTTAGAAACATATGGGCTAGCAGGACATAGATCTCACTTGGAAAGAAGGGAAGACAGCAATATCTTAATCTGACACATTAAGGAAATGCACTGTAGATAATTCCCTTTAAACTTGTGTTTAAGAAAAAAATATGCTGAAAACAGCATATTTCTCAACACTTTGAAGAGACAGGACAAATCAAAACAAGAAAAGTAATTGTAATCACCAAAGCTGATGTCAGAGTTCACAACCATCTGTCTGCAAAACACAGGGAAACCCTGAGATCCTGCTGAACTTCATGTCTGTCGTCGTCCGCTTAACTTCAGATTGCCTGGCTCAGCAGGTTCAGTGGGCCACAAACCATTAGAGAGCCTTTTAGGTAAGCAAAGACACGAAGGCTGCAGCGATGAACAGGGCATTGTACAGAATGTGAGACAGGAAAACAGCATTCTGACCCAGCATACTTCATCCAGAGATACTCCCCCTTCTCTTCCCTCTATGTGAATAAGGCTGCACTTTAAACGCAGGCTCTTTCTAACAGATTTTAGCAGGATACACAACTGAGCAACACAGCAGCTAATTAAAAAGAAAAATCTCAACTCTGTAAGTAATTATTTGTAACAGCTGAAAGAACAAGCAAGACAGGAATGTTAGGGATGCAGCATGGAAACACATGCGTTAAATCATTGCAACCTAATTAGAAACAAACTACTAATGACCTAAAAAGATTCATTCTTAACTCTGACTGGAGCTTCTAGAAAGAAAAAGGCTTTTTCCTGTCACCATAAACCACAACTGCCTAATAGCTCAGACTCCCTCTGGTGTCCTTTTTTTTCTGTACAATGCAATGTTTACTGTGAGTCAACAACAGACCTTCAGTACTAAACTGATGCTTTGCTGGAGACCCAATTAACGCTTCACAAAAGTTTCAGCTGGGTTTCTCTCTTTTTCCCCCCTTTTTTTTTTTTTAATTAAAAAAAGAAGGCTGTTAGTACAGCTTCCTTGTTGTACAAAGAGTAAGAAAAGCCACCCAGGTAGTCAATTCTACACCCATCCATTGTAGCTAAACAAGATGCCCACGCAAGGACTGAAGTACCAAAATAAGCTACAGCAGTACTCCATCTAGTGGCCTTGGCTTAGAAGGTCCTAATCTCATTGCCTTTTTTGGTTGGTGGTCCTGACTACAAGGCTGTATTTCCATTTATTTTACTGTGCCACAGTAAAGGCTTTCAGCAATGTTGTACCACAGCCAAATTATATTCATCTGTAAAAAAACAACAGTATGTGCCATGAGCTTCTCTAGAAACTCAACAAAAACGATCTCAGGCAGAGTATCATCCTTACAATTAACTGTAGATAAAGGTTGCTTTGGCTTGCAGCACCCACTCCCCAAGCAAACAGTATCTAAACACGATTCTACATTCAATTCCTGCTTCCCTAATGTTCTAGTATACAGTAGAGCATGTACTAACATACGTACCTTAAACATCATTTCAAAACTTAAACCTTAGCATCAGCCACTACACAGGAACTCTCCCAAACACCTCTTAAAACAGAAGTGTATGCAAAGTTGCAAATGAATAGCAAAGGCTCTGCACACAAGTATTGGTATCTTTCAAGCGTGGGCCACAAGACAGACAAATCTAAGGACATTTTGGTTTTTGCTAACTCTGTTCAAACACTTTGTATTGTAAGCAATACAGACTTGGTGAGTATCACTACTGAGGGGGAGAGGGGGAAGACAGCAATATGTAAAGTGAAAGCAAGTGAAAAACCAAACCCTCAAGTACCTTTTGAATAAAATGAAACCTTGGAACCAAAACTAATCTAACACCAAACTTGTACCTGCATAGATCACAAGCAATTTTTGTCTGGTTAACTATGGCATTTTAAACACAGGACAAAAATAAATTTTTGGTTAAAAAAAAAAACACACACACACAAAAAAGCTGTTTAAAAAAAAACCAACCACCACACACCAGGACCTACAGATTATCTTCATTTGTAAAAAAATGAACAGCAGGTGCAACAGTTGACTGCTACGATGAGCTGACATAGTGAAAGACTGCACATTTCAGAACCGCAAAGGGAAGAAAAAGCTGAAACCACGCCCAAACGAATGTTAAACTTGCAGGGATTTGCTCCTTCCCATTACATGGGGAGAAATTTTGCTTCTCAACACAGCAAAAAGTGATGGGAGGCAATAAAAAAAGTCTCCTACCATACATTCCACTCATTTTCCTTTTTTACAAAGCCATTGTGTAAAAACTTAAGGGAAGTCAGGTTAAAAATAAGAATGCATTAACATTGCTTTCTGACATAAATGCAAGCTGGATCCATCAGTAAGACTGCATCAGACAACCGGGTTTATTTTCATTTTTAAAAAATAGGCGACTAGTACACTGCCCAAGCTCATCACCAGTGATCTTGAAATTAAATTTGTATCACTTCCCACTCTGCATATAGGACTCTTGCTCACGGAAACAAAACCCGTGTACTGATCCCTCACAAGACTATATTCCAAGTCTGGAACATAAGTGAGGAAAGCCTACAGCATCTTTCACCTGCTAGAAAAGAGCAGATTTTAATCTGTTCAACTTGGGGCGGGGGGGGGGAACCCCAAACATCAGTGGGATAAGGTCTATAGAAGTCCAGTGTGAATTTTTAAACACTTCAATCCTAGTAAAGGGAAAGAAGTTGTACCACTTCACATCACAGAATGATAAATACTGCTTACATGAGAATACCTCATACCTTCGGTACAACGCAAGTTAGACTACTTGAGACAGCATCATTCATGGATTCTGTTCTCTTTCAGTAGAAAAGTGTCAAGCAATGCAGAAAGTTCTTAAAAATTAGCAGAACTCCCTGTTGGGGTCTACTACGACAACTTAAGCTCTGGAAATTTGCACACAGCGGGATGTATTACAATTATAGTCAGTACAAGAGCTCCAGATTTCTTAGCTATTAAAAAACCACCACGCAAACACACACACACACATTTCTGACCTAAAATGTCTCAGCAATCGGGCTAAAAGGAATGAGTCATTCACCTAACCTGGGGTACCAAATCAAACATCTGGGAAAGCTACCTCCTTCTCAGTTGGTATCTTGCCTTCTATTATAATCATCCAAATGATTATAGTCTCTGCAGCTCGCACCCTCCTGGCTCGGGCATTCTGACACAGACCACTACTGCAGGAGTTTTGCAGAGTCCAAGGAACAGCAGCAGCAAGCACGTGCTGCTACTGCCTTTCAGCTGTCATCTAATGATCACACAGGGAAAATACAGTAAAACAAATTCATAGGTCACAAGTCTTACTCACTTTTTTCTTTCTTCTCTCCATCTAGCGATCTCTTCTGGACTATCTAATTTTATTCTTTTAGCACCAGGTGCATGTGCCTAAGGAAGAAGTATTTCATAGGTGTTTACAAGGGGAAGGAAAAAACCCACAATAAAAAAAAAAGCATCATTCTGCCAACTATAGTAGTATCACACTGTTTTCATCTCCAAAAGTGGTGAGACTGCACACAGCGATTACAAAATGAGTCCGTTAAAAAAAACCACCATAGTATTCAACATATTTTCATCCACAACATTGTCTTACAACAGATTCTACTCAGAGGTGATACATTTTCCTTCCACAAGAATGAAAGCAAGCCTCTGAAGAATGAGAAAAGGGGCTACAGTAAAGGTCGCATAGACTCATATTTTGGGCCCAGGGGGATACCTACATTCTTCCAGTGTATCTGAACTATCTTCTCATGCGCGCTGAAATTGCAACCTTCTTCCGTGCACTGCAAGATAAGGGGGTGAACTTAAGACACACCAAGTTACACAAACAAATTATAAACAAGCATTCGAGTACACTTCAAACAAACTCAGCGTAAGATGCCTGTGCAGTTAGTTATACAGAACTTTTGAGCTACTCAGTTTCAAAACAAACCTGATTGTAAAAACAGCAAGAAGGGAGAGCGTACTTCTAAATTTCATCTGATTTTAGAATAACCAGTGAAGCCAACGTACCTGATAATTGGAGATAACGTGAAGTTAACCTAAGAGAAAGATTTGCAAGACTCTCCAATTTCAAATTTTGATATTTCTTTGCAATAAAGGAGTGGATTTTTAAAATATGTTTTCTACATAAAGCCTTGTCACACGAAAAATGTTACATGCTACACTGATGTCAATGAATTAATTCCTACCACTGGGGTGACTTAGCAGAACTTCACAAGACATTAAAATGACTTCAGCAATAAAACCAAAAATACAACTGAGAGCTCCCCTACACGCAGCATTTGGAAAAAATCCCCTACTGACACTTTTTGTCGCTCTGGAATCTCTTTGCTAAGTCTTCCATTCAAAGAGTGACTATAGCTAACTACTTACCATGCACAAAGTTAAAAATTAAAGTATAAATAAAACAAGCCAAACTCATCAACCTGTTTATGCTGTGAAATATGTTCATCATACTTCTCCTGGTTTTTATAGCCACGGTCACAGGTATCACAGTAATGAGAGAAAACTGGCTCTTTTTTCTTTTTGGTCTGCAAAAAAAAGAAGAAATCATCTCAAGATTGCAGTTACAAGATTACAAGGTATTCCTGTTTTTAAGTAGGTGTGAAACACTTTCATGAATATTTTTGTTAATAAAGCCATCAAGTAAAACATCTTTCAAAGATAAGCTAACATAACATGAAAGCGAAGTTCAAATCACTCATCTTCCAAAAAAAGCGCCCTGCACTCAGCTCTCTCCCCTACCACCTTTCCATCAATTATCACTTCTGCAAACATACCAGGCTGGCACAGGTTTATCGAGGGCTGGGAGGAGAGCTAGGCTACAGCCCTGAGTATCCTCCCTATCAGGTCAGACCATGCCTGTTCTCACGTGACATGTAAGAGCTCAGAGGGCAGCAGAGATCCTTCCTTCTCCCACTACACACATCAGGGCGATCTGGCTGTCTGGCCCCGATAACATAACAGAGTGCTAATGTAATTCAGGCACTCGGGCATCACCACGGTAAGGGCTTTTCTAAGGTAAATCTGCGTTAGAATTTGGTTGAACTGTATCTTTCTTTCAACGGGCTCAAGATTTGCAGACTGATTGTCATACGTTTGCACTACATCTCTTGTAAGGGCAGGCACATTAGACGAGTACGGGGTCTCTGTAGTACCATGGGGCAGGTTCCACACGACTGTCACTGACACAGAATCATAGAATAGTTTGGGTTGGAAGGGACCTCTAAAGGTCACCTAGTCCAACCCCCCTGCCATGGGCAGGGACATCTTCAACTAGATCAGGTTGCTCAGAGCCCCGTCCAACCTGACCTTGAAGGTTTCCAGGGATGGGGCATCCACCACCTCTCTGGGCAACCTGTGCCAGTGTTTCACCACCCTCAGCATAAAAAATTTCTTCCTTATATCTAGTCTAAATCTACCCCCCTTTAGTTTAAAGCCATTCCCCCTTGTCCTGTCGCAGCAGGCCCTGCTAAAAAGTTTGCTGCGAAAAAAGTTTGCCGCCATCTTTTTTATGAGTCCCCTTTAAGTACTGATAGGCTGCAATAAGGTCTCCCTGAAGCCTTCTCTTCTCCAGGCTGAACAACCCCAACTCTCTCAGCCTTTCTTCATAGAAGAGGTGTTCCATTCCTCTGACCATTTTTGTGCCCCTCCTCTGGACCTGCTTCAACAAGTCCATGTCTTTCTCGTGCTGGGGACTCCAGTCCATACCTTTGGCTTGTTATTTTCTTCTGGAAAATGTTTACTAAACCCAGGCGCTTGCTCGCCTTGCCATTTCTGTGAGAAATTGCCATTTCCACCTTCAAAAGGAAAAAAAAAGACCCCGTTATACATGCAGCTAGTAAAACACACCCCCTGCTACCTCGGTGGGCCCACTGTGGCGGGGAAGGGCCTGGGAGAGAGACGAGCCAAGGCTGCACGACCAGCACCGACAGCGGGGCACATGCCTGGAGGGAGGGTGAGTCCACCGTCGCCCAAGGGTTAGGGACAGCCCCAGGGTCCCCGCCGGTGAGGGATGGGAAGGAGTCCATGGGCCCGAGAGACGACCTCCCCCGCGCCCCTCACCAGCATGTGGGCCCTGCGGTCCCTCTCCGTAGGCCTGCGAGTACCAGGCGGCGGGTGGCGCGTAGCTGTCCGGCGGCAGGTAGCTCTTGGCGGGCGGGCAGCTCTTGGGCAGCGGGTAGTTCTCGGCAGGCGGGTAGCTATCAGCGGGCGGTGGGTAACTCTCGGGCTGCGCGTAGCTCTCGGGCTGCGAGTAGTTCTCAGCAGGCGGGTAGCTCTCGGCGGGCTGCGAGTAGCTGGCGGCGGGGGGCGAGGGGCGCTTTGGAGGCGGG
>NW_008795122.1:4728314-4748886 GCF_000699145.1 Aptenodytes forsteri | reverse complement strand
CGTTCCGCGGCTCGGGCTGCACCGCTGCGGCGCCTCGGCGAAGCTAAACGTCACGGGTGGCTTTTGTAGTGACTTTTTCAGAAAAAAATGTCATGTGTTGGGCTACTACAGATGTGAAACGGTCTAAAACTTGTTTTTAAAAAAACCACTGCGTTGATTTATTATTTTCCTGCTCAAGTCCCAGATGTGCTCTTAGGCTTGTGTTCTTTAGTAGCTCCGAGTGTGAAGTGAGCGGGCAGAAAAAAAAAGGCGGTGTTTAGGTCTTTGCAGCATGCTTTCCTTTGTCAGACCAAAACACTTCATGAAACTATCGTTTTTCAGTCAGCGGTCCTCGGGATGCAGAGCTGACTGCAGGCACCTGTGGTGCCTCACCTGCCAGGGTCTCTGATGTTGAGAGCGGCCACCTCAGAAGTGGGATCTCTTTGGGACCAGCTGACTGCCAGGCTGGCTCTTCTGCCGTGGAGCTTAGTTTCCCCC
Organism: Aptenodytes forsteri; assembly: GCF_000699145.1. Taxonomy (NCBI): domain Eukaryota; kingdom Metazoa; phylum Chordata; class Aves; order Sphenisciformes; family Spheniscidae; genus Aptenodytes; species Aptenodytes forsteri. Next base: position 4,748,409 of record NW_008795122.1, on the reverse strand, counting down.
GCTTAAACCCTTGCATGTTCTGTATCAATACCTCTGGAAGTGGCAGTTTGAGTGTTAATGCTGTCTGTCCTTAGTCCGGGTTCAGATCACTAGTACATATATTCAATTTCTGCCGGTGTTTCAATGGTCATTCAGTTATTCCAAACAAAGCTGTTCCGATGGGAAAGGTTTGCTGTGCTCGTCTGCTCTTCTCATTTTTTTTAATCCAGAAGAGGGAGCAATAGGAAGAGGGAGCAAAGCTGCTGCCTTAGCTGACACCATAGCAACACCAAGCTCCAGGTCCGTAGCTTGGCTTTGTACTTAAGTCCTGACTACCCGCTTGTTTGAGCTGGTGCAGCCTTTCCTATTCGTATTTGCATTGATGGCTTATTCATTTTCTTTCTATCAACATACTTGTTGCAAGTATCTATGTTGTGTATGAATCTACTGAACAAAGTAAGTTAAACATCATTAGGCTGTGGTTTCGTGATACCAAGTGTTTTGGCAGTATCTACTCTAGGTTATCCAGCTGAATATAGTGGGATAGTCCCCTCTCTTGACCGGCTGGTTATGCTGTGTTTGATGCACCCCAGGATGCGGTTTGCCCTCCTGGCTGCCAGATAAGCATTTGTCTTATGTCTGTGATATGACATTGCCACGCTAGATGTGGTGAACAAAATAAATGTCTGTTGATTCATTCTTAAATTTGCATTTCTTCCATCTTTATATGGATAACATAGAATCACAGAATGGTTTGGGTTGAAAGGGACGTTTAAAGATCATCTAGTTTCAACCCCTGACATAACAACAGCTCTGTTAATAGTTGTAACTTTTAGCATGCAAATTCTTGCCTTTTTTTTTTTTTTAAATGAAGAAAAACTGAAGATGTAATTGTAGCTTGTGTAATCACACTGATGTTAACATGTGGTGTTTCACATTGTGAAACATGAGCAGAGTTAAAAGCTTGGTTGTTTATTTCCTTGTGCATCCCTGCTTCGGAAGATAAGGGAGTAACTGAGGTAAAGTGCCGGATGCTGCTCTGCCTGTAGGTCAGCACAGGGGTAGCCGAAATGGACTTTACCAGGAGATACCAGTGTCCACTGGTGTCTGAGAACTGATGCTACTCAAACCCCGCGACCTTTAATCAGGACCAGGATGGGAGCAAACGGTAGTTAGACAGACACAAAAGCTCATCCCTGGTAAATCCTTTACCTTTCCTTCTTCAGCTTGTCACTGTCCAACCCATGGGACACACTCATCTCCCGATTCTTTGTCTCATGATGATTCTTTGAAGCTGGCCTAGATGCGCTCCTGCTGGAAGAATCATACTTCCTTTGGCCCGTTCGTCCCTGCCTCTGCACTGTCCTTGTACCAGCAGGAGAGAAACGCTAGGGAATGGCTAAAAATAACCGGAGGCGCAGAAGGGGGTTTTGTCTATTTCAGTGTAGAGGCCACATTTGTTAACGTACAGATGCGTTGATGTGATATGTTTTGAGTTGATCTATCACTGTTGTTGAAGGTGAAAGGTCCTACTCCTGTCTGTCCTTGAGAGGTTCCCAGTGCCTATCTGATGGCATGGTAGATTGCTTAGAATCACCAAATACAGCAGAAATTAACCCAGTAAAACCAAACCAAAACAAAAGGTAGTTTTTCATTTGGTTTCTGAATTGAATTGACTTAATTTTCAGCGGATAGTCACCAGAGCCAGCTCAGGTGACCTGCCCAGAGAGGGCAAGTCAGAGCAACAATAGTAGGATGGCCACTTCTAGCAGCTGTGAAGCATTCACTTCAGTCTGACTTGAGATGTATCCTTGGCTCTGTTTCTCTCCATCCCCAAAATTTTCTTCTCACGCTTTCTTATCCCGCTGTCCTGCTCTGAGTTGTTCTGAGTTCTGGTTACTTCCTCGCTTTCCTGTTGCTCTACCATTGCTACATCCATTTCTCTTCCTCACCTCGTTGGTTTTAGCTTCCTGACACTCTGAGCTCTCCTCCATTCCGCCTTTGATTTATATCTTTCCACTTTTCCATGGCTTTCAGGGAATTTCATTCACAGACTTCTCATTAGATCTCGGCCTCCCTCCTTACCCTTTCCTTTCTTTGCTCCCAGAATCTATGCTTAGCAATTCCCATTCCTTCCTCTTTACTCTTTCCTGTGGCTCCCCACCCCAATCCATAGCTGTATCCTCACCTGTGCTGATTATTAGTCTCAGTCAGTACCATGAACATACAAATTTTTAATCCCCATTCTCCCAAGTCTCTTTCTACTCCACTTCTTTCACTGTGTCCAATGACTTTTGGACAGGCTTTAAATGCCGTTTCCCCATCATGAACTAGTCTCTGTCTCTATTTTGTTTCTGGTTGTCCTGTTCAGGCTGCAGTTCCACGAACAAACACTCTTTCAGGGGAGTGCTGGGTTTTGCAGTGTTATTTTTATGCCTCTTCACTTCCCTGATCCGGTTTATTGCATAGCCCACACAAACAGTTGTGCCAGCATAACAGAGAGGAATTGGGATAGAAAGCATGTATGTTAGCCCTGATGTTGGACAACATGTCAGTGGGACCAGTCTTCTTCCTTAAGTAGTTTTGGTTTTACTAGTTCTTTCCAGCTGACAAAGCTGCTCCCAATTTCTCTCTTCCTCTGCAGCATCAGACTCAACAAACTGCCTCTCAGTTTGCTCCTTGCGCTCCAAGTCCTTTCTCTTACCTGTCTGCATTCAGAGCAAACGAAGCTCTGCTTTCATGATATCAGGGCACCAGGTGGCCGGAGAAAACTGTTGTGCAGGTTTTTGTTACTAGTTCTTTCCAGCTGACAAAGCTGCTCCCAATTTCTCTCTTCCTCTGCAGCATCAGACTCAACAAACTGCCTCTCAGTTTGCTCCTTGCGCTCCAAGTCCTTTCTCTTACCTGTCTGCATTCAGAGCAAACGAAGCTCTGCTTTCATGATATCAGGGCACCAGGTGGCTGGAGAAAACTGTTGTGCGGGTTTTTGTCTGGTTTTTTAGTGCTTTTTATCCAGTGGTGTTTCTTGTACCAAAATGGGAGACTTCTTGATAGTAGTCTTTATTCCTATTTATCATTCATCTGTTGGTTCCCTCTCATCTTGAACTTACTTTACCTTTATAAGCTGGGGTGTTGTGGGTTTTTTTTTCCTTCTTAGTGCTGGAATGGATCTGTGTGTCCAGGTTAACGTCTTTCCCATTAAAGCAGAAAACAAAACAAGTGACAGATCTGTCTGGGTGCTTTGTAACTAGTTGTCGTGACCTCAGTCGGAACCGATGCCCAGCCAGTCCCTGAGCAGCGGCCCCCCCGGCCAGCTTTCCCCCAGTTTATGTACTGAGCATGACGTCACATGGTATGGAATGTCCCTTTGGCCAGTTTGGGTCAGCTGTCCTGGCTGTGCCCCCTCCCAGCTTCTTGTGCACCTCCAGCCTTCTCAGTCGGTAGAGCATGGGAAGCTGAAAAGTCCTTGATTTAGTGTAAGCACTACTTAGCAACAACTAAAACATCGGTGCGTTATCAACATTGTTCTCATCCTAAATCTAAACCACAGCACTGTACCAGCTACTAGGAAGGAAATTAACTCTATCCCAGCCGAAACCAGGACACTAGTAGACTGTCCTTGTTCTGTGTCTTGTGCTAAAGACAAGTAAAAGCTTTATGAAGCTCTCTTGAAGGACTCAATTTCTGCCTAGCCTTTGTCAGCTAACAATGGAACCGTAATCTGTATCAGGTTTTAATTTGCACCATCAAAAAGTTCTTTAACTGGAGATGTAATTTCCTGGTACCCTTCATTTATGTGGTTTTATTGCACCTCATCTTTTCATCTAACCCTTGACTATTCATAAAGCTAACAATGTCTGTTCCCCACCAAAACATCTTTCTGTCTTGTCAGTCATGGACTCAATGCTTGAAATATTAAAAGGAGCGCTGCTGTCTGTGTTTCAGGATGCTAAATCATCAGTAGGATCAAATCAGCATTATATCGGATGGCTGTTCGTGCTGTGTGTGTGTGTAAACTGGTGCTGGCCCTGCATGCGCTGCCCTGGATCTGGCAAGGCCTCTTGTCTTGGGACCGTTGCTGGTCTTTGCTTACTCCAGCTGGCTCTGTGTTGATTGAGCCTGTGAGGGTACCTGTGTTGTCTCGTTTGGGGGGCATTTGCTATTAGGATCAGTGGCTAAGCTACTTCTGGACCCAGTGTACATGGTACTATATCCAAATAAGTCTATAAAGAACTGTGCCTGCTGGTGGGGACAGTGCCAGAAACAGCTCAGGCCTGTTAGCAGTGTTAGCGTCTGAATTTTTCCTTTGCTGGGATATCCCCCCCCCTCCTCATTACTCCAGAGGGTGAAGGGTTGACTGGAGCACGAGAGCTCCATCCACTGCCCCGGCCTTCTGACAGCAATGATTCTTTGAAGTCTAAATGCCTAAATCATCCCTTTTTCATCAGAGTACTTAAGTCTGTGCCTGCTGTTCACGCTTAGCTGAACTGGGAGTAACCTTAATCATTAAACCATTCCTAAAGCAGGCTGGCAATTAAATTCCACTGATCTATGGTCTCCCATTCTGTGTATGTACAAATGATGTGATTCTTCAATAGTAAGCTTCAAATGCTTTATTAAGGTGGTAGTTTCTTTTGAATATACCAGTTTATACCATATGCATTGCAAATCAGTTGTTTGATAAAACAGGGCTTTCTAGTCCTGTTCTGGAAGACACTCGTGTGGTAATGGATTAATAATGTACTAATTTAATTCGGGGGAGGTTGTTCATTGAAATATGGTGCTGAAAAAAGTAACTTCTAGAAGTTTGTTTAGATATCGTCTCTAAATGCTAGACAGAGCAATATCTGAATAAACTTAATTCCAGGTAGATATGTGTTTTGGGAATACCAAGATAGATCGTACTCATTTGAAATGTTTAATAAGTATCCCAAATAACTCTGGATGTTCAGTTGCAGGACCAGCACTGCCTCCAGGCTATAAAAGCAGCTGCAGCTCAGAAACTCCTGACAGCGATGACGACTTGGAATCTCTTCCTCTACCCAGAGACGCAAACAGAGATTCCGAAGAGGAGACAGAAGGAGATCCAGCACCCAAGTGAGTATGTTCTTAGGTTATTTGTATATTAACGTTGTATTGCAAATGAAATGTGTCTGCATAAATTATGAGAGATGGACAGTATTATATAAATAAAAAGGTAAACCCTGTACCTGTGTAAAACTTGATGACATGTTCCGCATGTTCTTTGTGGTCAAGAACGTTCAGCTGACCTGTTTGACACCCTATGGTGGAATTAAGTTATTTTGGGCAATCAGATCTCTGCATTTACATGTAATGTAAATGTAAAGTAATAAAATCCTTAATGTTTTGCTTGTTTATACTAAGGACAGACACTGCTTATCATGTATGTAAGTATTTGGTACTTGAGTTTTGCCCTGTTTCTGGTATACTACCTCTCATTGAGAGGTCATGAGAACTATTTACGGGCATGAATTTATGCATTCAGTTAAGTCAACTCTAATGAAAAAAAACCTGAATTGTTTAGCAAATAACAGGAGTTTGCACACACTCTCATTTGGTGGGGTGGTTTACTCACAATTGCTGTGTTAAGAACTTGTATGTGTTTGTGCTAGGCCTTGTATAAGGGACTTGAAGGGCATTACACCATCTTAATGAGTGTTAGAGTAATTATTACTCCCTTTTTTCTTGTTGTCTTATTCAACGTTTTTTCAGTTCGTTAGCATGGAACTGGGAAAAATACTAGTCAAAATGCAGACCGGGTATAAAAATGGAGAAAGAAGTGTGCTGAATTTAAAATTACTTTGTGACTAGAAAATGGTATTTCAACATTATACTACTCTTCTTTCTACAGCAAAAGCATTCTTAATGTTTTTTTAAATGTCAGACCATTTTTGGAGTGAAGCTTATGCTCCCAATTTTTTAATTGCTTCAAATGATTTTGGATCCTTTTGCACTGTTTCCTTGGTAACAGCAGGATATTTAGTACATAAGACTGTCTGAAATAATTTTATGTATTTTTTTCCTTTTTAAAATGTAGATAATTGCTATGCATGTCAAGGTAATTATTAAGTGAATTCTTTGTATTTGCAGAAAGCTGAAAAGAATTCAGGAAGAAGATGATGATGATGATGGCTTTTTTGGGCCTGCTCTTCCTCCTGGATTTAAAAAACAGGATGATTCTCCAGAGAGGTAATTAAAATGGAATTATATTTAGACTCTTTTCCTTAATTTATCTAAAATAATTGTGTTTTATTTTGTGGCACTACTACAGAACACTTCAATTGTGCACTTCAGATTCAGATGATTCGAATTGCTTTCTCCACATTCTGAGAACAGGAACAGCATTCCCTTGAAACAGAACACACGGCCTTCCTAGTCCTGGTTGTAAGGTTGGAGAGAAAAAGAATGAATGTGAATTGTCTGAGTTATATTTTGAATGTCATATTTCTTCTCTTTCTTATGATAGGTCTCAGATCAGTGCAGAAAAAAACAAATTACAGGTACAAGGACCCATAGTTCTGTAGTTCATTCTGGGCTGTGAGGGAGGAGGGCAGTTAGCTTTTGTGTGGTGCAACACAATGCAGATTATTGGAATTGTCATTTGCTAATGCACCAAGGATTATTGTTTATGTGTCTCCAGGTAGAACAGTGTAGGTTTCTAGAAAGCAAGCTGTCAGGTCTAAGCAAATAAGCATTATTTATAGCCTCTATCAGGAAGCTTTCCATTTGATTGCACGCAACTATAAAATACTTCCCCAAAAAAACCTACTTATGGATTTTCTATGCAGAACTTAACCATGTCTCATGGCCTTCTAGTCTTTACATCAATCTGTGTGCTTCCTTCTATAATTTGAAATGATAATCCATAGTGAAATTGGTACTTCCAAGGGGCCGCTTATTGATGAAAGGCACAAGAGAGTCCCTTGATCACTATTATCTTCCTTAGAGCAATAGGGAGCTGGTAAATAAAGTAAATCAATACCTACCTGTCAGGTGTGAGTTTTCAGTTCTAGGAAAGTGACTCAATTTGTTGTCGAGCTGTGTATGTAGTATACCATCTCGAAGGAAATTTCAAAGTTGAAATTTTTTTTGGTTTGGATAAATTTTTATGCTGCTTGGCAGCAGTTAGGAAGACAAGAATTTATGTAACTAAGGTTATTTCGAAATATCCTCTTTGTATCTGTTTGGTTACACTTTGTTGTAATCAACAAACTCCTGTAATTGTGGGTATCATGCTCAGTGGGTTCATTTGGTGCTTTGATGGTCCCAAGAGTACCTAATATTTTTTCTTGCATTTCATATGCACAATATTTTCATTATAAAATTTAGGAAGTCACTAAAAATAATGTGATCTCTAATAAAACAAATAAATGCTTGTAGCTTTTAATATCAGCAGAGGTAGCCTTCTTGCTTTCTTGATTTTTTTACATGAATAATCCTGTGGCAAAATGTTACGTCAAAGTGTGCAAAGAAAAAGAGGAAGAAAAGAGGCAACTTGTAGTTTCAAGGTTAGAGAGATGAGCAGTAACACAGGTGGTCACCCATCATATAGTCTTAGTCTTTTGTATGTTCACCCAACTTTTATTTCTGCTTAGTAGTTTATTTCCAAAATGCTGGATAACTTGCATTTACATTCAGAGGGTGAGAGTCTGCTTTGTGTCTCTGAGTATGAGGGATTAAAGCAGTAAAAGGCACTTGGCAGTTTTTTGGGGTTTTTTTATCCTAGCTCACCATACAACTGCTCCTAGCACACACTGAGAAAGCAGATTGAGCAGAGCTGTTTTGCACCCAGCCTGATTCCCTGAATAGGTGGGAAAGGTGTGATGTGCGGGAAGAGCCTTGTCTATCTTCCACCCCCATACACCTGGCAGTCTAGTTGTGCTGACACACTGAGGCGCGTAAGCTGCGCAGGGTGTAGACACAATGCTGTTAACTGTCTCCCCGCTGCATTGCCCCTAGCGTTGAGCAGATTGCCAGCTGGCGATCTAGCCATGAATAATTGAAACAAATGCAGGCTGTTTGTTTCAATGTATGGACATACTGTTTATTAGCTCCGTGTGACACACTCGTTCTTTTAGAAAAGCTTTTGTTCTGTTACATCTTTTCCAGACTTGTCAAAGCAACATATTCATGATTAGGAGCAGCTCATGTGGCAGTTCGCAGCTTGTTAAAAATTGTTTGAATCATTCCAGCATGAAATATATATACGAACAGATTTCCTTCAACTTTGGAAAGGATGTTGCTGTTTATCAATGTTAGACAGAAGTGCAGCACCCATAGTATTCCCGAAGTATTCACACATCAAGATAAAGAGCAAAGGTTATCTTAAACAATTTTATGTTATGCATCAGAGGAATGCTGAAATGCCCATCCTGAAACATGCATTAGCAAGGACTCCAAGTCCAACAACAGGAAAGTGCTCTTTGCCATATGTGAAATCCAATATTCCTTCAATGAAAGCTTAATTCATTATAAGTTTGAGGTGTTTTTTTGAACGTATATAGATAGGTTCCGAAGTTGCCAACAGCAGCAAAATGTGTTTAACAGAGTTTTACTTAGATTCATTTCACCTGTTGAGAAAGCCTTTGGACATCCAGGAAACTGTTAAGAATCAGGTCGGCTGTGTGCTGCTGAGGAAAGACCTGAGCAATGGGGGTAATTCATGGGGCGGGGCGGGGGGGAAGGAAGCATAGAAATGGAAAGCGTGGGAGGGATGAATATGGGAACCATTTTTCTATTCCCTGGAAGAGCCTTTGAGCTGTGACAGAAGCAAGGCAGAGTATTTGAGATCTGCTCTTTTTCGTAAGTTGCACAGATACAGCCACAGCATAGATGTTCTTATATATTTTAGTAGAAAGCTTTTTTTTTACAGTTTGGTTTAACTGTCTCACCATGCAAAATAAAGGTACCTGTATACTAAAATAAAAGATTATTTTGGCTGTATCTGTATAGGTTTCAATTAAATCTCTTTAAATTATATTGGGAATTTAAAATATGGTCTTAACAAGAAAGCAGTCAGAAAGGAACAGAAGAAAATACAAGCTGCTTCTTTTTTGCAGCAGCCAGGTGGGGGTGGAACTTCAAATTTAACCCAGACCTCTTGCCTGGGTTTGAAACCTCACCAGTGCTCTTGTCCTGGCCTGAGCTCGCATTTATTGCTTGAGTCTGTCTATCTGTGGTTGGCTTTCTGGCAGGACTTTCTTCTTTTTATTTCCCCTCTTCAAATCCTGACAGTAATATCACTACAGCAGGGCTTTACTGATTAGATTACGTGGGATTTAGCAGAAGACCATAATTACCATAATTCAGTTCATGTTGTGTTACGTTTGATCGCTCTAAAGCTCAGAAACTGAAGATGATAATAAACAAAGTCTCTGCTGATACATTGTGAGGGTACTGTCACTTGGATATTTCTTCAGGGGATAATTGTTTGGGTTTTTAATTGGCTTCAAAGAATATGATGGTGGATTATTAAGAGGAACTTGTATACAAAAGTCCTTTCAGTACTGCAAGCACAGTTTGTAGTATGCTTTGAACTGTTTTCACCATTCAAGAGAGATTCTCACCTTTCTGTGTTCCTGGAGACAATTGAATTACACTGCTTGCAGAGCTGCTGTGCGAAAACAAATCAGCGAAGTTACCTGGGATCACAAAACTTTTCTTCTCTTGTCCCCACTCCAAGGGAAAATAAACTTAAAATCAGAGCAGTTCACTGATTCTGTTTATTGAAGGACAGTGAAACTGTGGTGCAAGGCAAGAATGAACAAAATTGGCTTTGTTGCTAGAGAAAGAGTAGCATATATTTGACCTCCCACCTTTCATTGCTCTTGAATCTGGTGAAGGAAGCTAGGCAAGAAAAAAGTGGATTTCCCTGACTACATCCTGCAACTTTCCTGGTTTTCTTGCATCCCAGCTATCTGCAGAGGTCCTCCTGGAAAACGGAGAAATTCTTCTTATTCACTTATTTCTACGGTGTGTGCATAGGGGGCACACTTGGCATGGGGAGGAAGGAGAAACACTTCTCATCAACATTTTATTTTTATATTTATATTAATCTGTTACATTTTTTTCCTGCAGCAGACTGTGGAAGGCTGTCATTTAATGTACTGTCCATGTTGGTTATGTTACTTCCTTCCCCCCCCCTCAACTGAAAACCAAGTTTTTTTGTGGTTTTTTTTTTCCCCCCCTCAAGGCCCATTATAGGTCCTGCATTACCGCCTGGCTTTAGGAAACCTTCGCAGGACACCATGAACAGCAGATGTTCCATAGAACCATCTGTTTCATCAGAATTCCGTACCCAGGTTTGTGAAAACAGAAGCCTTTTGTTTTAGTACAAGCTATCTGAAATGCTTAAGCAAGTCGGAGCCTGAAAAAGTCTACTAGACATACTTTTCAGCATGACAGTTTAATTTTAGATCAGAAAGTGTCTGGCATATTTTTGCCTGAGTCAAATACTGAAGCATAAATAAGCCTTAAAAAAGGAAAAGGCTGGCCTGGTTTGTTGTGATTTTGCTGTTAGGCGGATGATGCACGCACTGAACACAAGAGATCTAGGCATCCTAAACTGCAGTCACGGTAATTCTTCCTAATGTTTTTCCATTCTTTCTTTTGGTGTGACGTCCTTCACAAGTGCAAGTGAGCATCTTGGCGAAGTTCAAATTTTTAAGGATATTAAAGAAATAATGCAATCCATTAGAATGAAAATATTTACCTGTAATTCAAGCTTTTACTCCTTTGCTGATGGGGGAGCAAAATGATGGAATATTTCACATACCTTCACCTCCTTAGAAACGTTTGTTAGTGGATGTGTTAATTAAGTTTATCCAAAAGAATGCAATCAAGAATGACGCCACAGTGTCACTAATTGTTCTTATCGATAGCAAGATGATACTTGTAACTGGGAGTAAGGCGGAGCAGGACAGTGACACTGACACAATTTTCTGGTTCGTGTTTTTTGACTGTTCTCGTCAGGTTAGGTAATAACTAGGTAGAAGTCCTACCTATAGTCTAATCCCTAGCTGCAAAATAATGCATGTACTACTAAAGAACATTCAGGAATAAGATGTGTGATAAAATACGGCTAGAAGTATGGGGAAGATTGAGCTCCCTAAACATGGGCCTCTAATACCATTCTGAGGGATCTGAATCGACTGCAGCGGGCTGGCAGATAGGGAGTAGCACCTTGGAGAAGCTTGCATCCTTCTTGAGCAGCACCTCTTAAGCCAGGCAGGATACCCTAAGACATCAAGAATGGTGCTGGCTACCAGTGTTTAGGCAATTGAATCTCTCTCATGCTATGATAAACTAAATACTAATTCCTTGTGAGAATTAACAGTTATTCTGTTTATTTCTAAAATACTTACATTTTTAAGTTTAACTCCCAGACACTATGGGACTTGCTAGACACACTAGGAAGGAATGAGGCAAAGGCTGCTCTGGAACTTCACTTTTTTGATTGGTAGTTGCAAAATATATCATTCTCCAGCCTCTTACAGCGAGTGTTGTCATAATCCTTCATGAAGAATGATTGTCTGACATTTCAAGATACTCATCGTCTTAGAACTCCAAATAACGATTAAGGAATTTATCATAATGACAAATCTCTTGAGGCAGGGATGTCAAAACTGGTCTGCTTATATATTTTACAAACAAAAAAGTCTCTTTTCTCCTAAATAGATCTTCTACCATCAGCTTTGTTACAGCTGTTACAGGACTTAGCTTATTTTTTTTCGCTTCCTAATAATGCTCTTTTTTTTCTACCTTTGAATATGATAATTATTTTTGTTTATTTCAATTTATTTAATTAATTTGTATTCTAGTACATCTTTAGAGGCAGCTTATTCTATTCCAACTCTTCACTTTATATTGATTTCCCCTTCAAACTTGAAGCAGTATTTTTTAATGTTTGTTTAATTTCATCTTGTTTGAGGCAGGTGGTAATGGAGTGAATTGAACTTAAGACTAATGAGAAAAGAAATGAGACACGCTTCTTCAATTAAAAGTCAGCGTGGCATTTGTCTTTCATCCTCAACTACCATACAATTTGTTATGAAAGTCTCATATCTGTGCATTTTTTATTTGTTTGTACACAGAGAGGGGGAAGTGGTTTACTACCTTGGTTTCTCAAGATGGTTATTCCTCTTTTGCACCAGCTCCTTCTTTAAAAAAATAGAGGGCGAGCATGCAGTCACCCCATTCTCTAAAAGTTGAAGCAATATCGCAGTGGTAGATAATTAGTGAAAACTTGACTATGTAAATGTTTTTGAGAAAAATGACGAGAGAAATTGGTGTTACCACCTTGCATTGGTGATGTTTATAAATGACCAGCTATTTCTCACCCTCCTCAGTCTTCAGATCCGTTTCATGCAACTGGTCATACAGCCGTTAAATTTGCTAAGCCTCTTCTTGCACCTTGTGGTCCACAGCCATATGTAGCTGTATCTCTTGCTACCTGAAGCTTGGCTTCCCCGCTGTCCACACCTTTGCTGACTCCTAAAGGCAGACAGGGCCAACTGGCTTGGCTAGCTTGGAGCAGTGTCATTAAAGCACGCCAGTTTCTGTAGCAAGTGGCACGCATAGGGGTAAAGTAGCTTATTTCACACCTGCTGTCTTCCTTAGCCCAGATCCCTCTACAGCGGTGGGATGCCAGCTACGAGCAGCCTGAAGTATTAGGCTTGAACTCAGTGCAGCAGGATAGCTTTCCTGCTTTCTGCCTCCTTTCACTCGTCCTCCATTCCCCATGCTCCCATTAGGTGACTCTTCCAGTGAGGTTCTGTACTCCGTTCTTGTATTCTCCACTGGGTCACCTCTGCCTCGGCCACCTTATTTTACACAGAAGGCTCCTGATACTGTTTTTCCACTGCTCATTGCTCTTGAGCCCTCGTCTTCTCTGATGGTGTCATATCTTGCTTCTAGGATGTTCACCAAAGTTTGGCATGACAAAAACGAGCCATTGCCCCCCAACATTCTTCATCCTTCATTTGAAACTTCTTTGCCACCACCTTATATTCTCAAGTAATGCTCTGTGCTTCCTGAGTATACAGCCTTGTTGTCATCCTACTCCCCTTCCTTTATCACCCACATTCAGGCTGTAGCTAAACCTTTTCACTCTCGTAGATATTGGGCACCTTAGCTTTGCTTCCAGGGCACTGTGGCGTCACCATTTTCTGTCTAGTTCTGCCTCCATCCACATCTGTGCTGTTTTAACTTGGAGGGACCTGTGAGCTTTCCTTACAGCCCCTGGCATCCGCAAAGATTCTTATTAATGTCTGTTCCCTTTCAAACTTAGTTTTTTGAGCCATTCTCCAAATAATTGCTTAGAATGCAATGTCAAAAGGGATCGAAGAAGTGAGTGACAGAACCAAGAGATTAGACTGGCAGGTACTATACACCCAGGGGTGTAGTACCATGTATGCCACTGTACCCTAGCTTGCATGTTAATCTTTCTAGCATCCTTACAGAATCTGAGCTCGAGACAGTTCTCCTTGCAGCGCGAAATTGCGATCCGTATTACAGAGATGCATCCAAATGTTGCTAGTGATGGTAAAGCCCAAAGCATCAAAGATGTATGCCTGTGTGTTTCAGATTTCCCTGTGGCCACAGAGGCTACGTGGCTGCGTGCAGAGCAATGTAAGGTAGCAGGACTCCGTGTATTGCCACTGTGTTTACCAGCGGTTTTGCCTCAGAGAAGAGATGGTGCTTTTGGAAACATGGAGACTAAGTATCCATGTTAAAGTGCTAGAACGGGTCCAATCTGGAGTTTTAATCCAGGTTTTTGTTGTCTGACTGGCAGATGCATTGCATTAGGTTTATATGCTCTTCTAGAAAAAATCATTCTAATCCAATGAAGCTAAAGTGTTTCTCGATGGCTTTAGCACTGTGGTTGAGAGAAATGTTTTATTTTTGGAAGGTAACAGATAGTAGTGAGGAAGAAGACAATCTTATAGGCCCAATGCCTGCAAAAGGACCAGTGGAGTCTGATGTGACTAAAGAATTTGAACGCAGAGCTCAGAGAATGAAGGAAAAACTTACTTCAGCAGACAGCGTAAGTTGGATTTCTTAATTTCTAATATTTTGTTCCTGGAGTGTATTTGTGTTTTTCTTTGCCTATTTCTGTGGGAACCCAGTTGCAGTTCTGCTCGGGATGCTAAGTGTTTGCAATTGTTAAGACAAAGAAAAATCTATGATTTCTGCTGGAAGCTGAGAGATTCAGACAGCAATTTTTGATTATGCCTTTTTTACTGTCCCCCCCGCTATTTCTTTTGTAAAGGATGAACCCAAGCAAGTTACCAGGGAATCATGGATGACGGAGCTTCCACCTGAATTGAAAAGCTTTGGATTTGGCCCAAGAACATTCAAGAGAAGAGCCGATGACAAATCGGGCGATAGATCTATTTGGACAGATACTCCAGCTGACAGAGAGAGAAAAGCCAAGGTGAGCATTTATTCATTTGTATACACCTGCAGGCAGCATATATGTTGTTGACATTCTGTGAAAACAAAGTAAAGATACCCTGAGCTGTTCAATTAAATTTTTCTTCCAGATTTTTCTTTGTTATCAAAACTTACTGAGTCAGGCTTAAAGGTAAAGGCAAGGAAATAATGATTTTAAGTAACATTGATATTCATTTTTTTCCCTCTCCCTTCTGCAGTAGTCAGGTGCTCTGTATCAGCTCATTGAATTTCCAATTACAGCGTGTCCAGTTTCTTCCTTTATCGGGCTGAGCAAAAAATATCTGGTGGCCTCTATTGTAGCCTCTACCCTTCAGATTTAATTAAAGTAAATATAGATTTCCTTGCTTTTTACTTCAGCCGTTCTAATTACTACAGCGTGTGATTTGCTTCTACTCATCAGGAAAGAGAAGAGGCAAAAAAGTCAACCAGTAAGGATAATGAAGAAATTGTGTTATCTGGGAGAGACAAGAGACTTGTTGAGCAGGTGACTTCATACAATGTAAGTGTAATAGCAAAATACTTCCTCTTCCTGCATTTCCTTTAATTCTTCATTCTTTTCTTCTGGTTCTCATTTCTAGCGCTGCTGGTTTCCATGGTGATGCCACTGCAGTCTTCCCTTTTAGTGCCCAAACCTGCTGCTGTTTAAGTCCTTAGAACATT
Source organism: Aptenodytes forsteri (assembly GCF_000699145.1). Taxonomy (NCBI): domain Eukaryota; kingdom Metazoa; phylum Chordata; class Aves; order Sphenisciformes; family Spheniscidae; genus Aptenodytes; species Aptenodytes forsteri. The sequence continues at coordinate 4,733,295 of NW_008795122.1, read as the reverse complement.
TGCCATTGACTTCAACAGCAGCAGGATTGGGTCCTGAAGCTGCTGCTGAAAACGGTGTGACAGAATTGGGGTTTGTGTATATTGTCTCAGTTTTAGGTGGTGTTTTCCTTAAATCAACCTCACATCAGGACATGGTTGCTGGGAGTAGACAACCTTAATTCAAATATTAGCTTGCTTCAGCGAATTACCAACATCCCAAGAATAAAACAGTAGCAAAGGTTTAACTTTTAGGACAAAATATGCATTAACCCAGAAGCAGCTTGATGGGCTAAGCAGATCAATGCGTTAATTACACTATGTAATTAATTGCATTAACTGCTCATTACAACAGCATCATTACATGAAGTTTTCCTCAATCTCTGCAGAAGCAGATAATTTTCACAGACAGATGTTGATTACTAGAAATCTGAGCTCCATGTCAAATTCCCTCTCACTTTTCTGCCTGCCAACCCTGTCCACCAGAGTATATGGACTGTTGCCTGCCTTACAGCTGTTCGTTCCAGTTCTTCCCTGATTTATGGCCTGAAGTCTTATGGAAGGCAGTCTGGTCTCCTGAGGGTGTAATTAACTTGAGAATTGCAGCTTCGGCTTATATTACATGATTGAAGTTTATCTGGCACTTTTAATAATTTATTGGTAGTTCATTAAATCACATGTCCCTCTTGACTTAGAGGCTTGCAAATCCAGAGCTATTAGCATACTGTCTTAAATGTCTTCTGTATTGTCTGTTTCTACTGTCATTATGAATATAGTAGAATAATTTTCATATAAAACTATGGGGTTTGCTCTGTACCATTGCCAGAATAAAACATATATAGGTCTTTACTGTTTCTAAAGTTAATGGAGTTCTCTCAAAAAAACCTGAAGAAGGCATCTTGTTTAAGAACAACGTTTCTTGGGTTGTTTTGTTGTTTTGGTTTTTTTTTTTTTAAATCAGCTCTTTTCTGGTTTTCAGGTGGTTGGGGTTTTTTTTTTTTCTTCTAAAGTTTTTTCCTCTATTCTTTTCTACTTCTTTCTCCACTGACCTTTATCAAGGATACTTTCATAGAAAGGAGCTTTAATTCTTAAAATAATTTCTTACAGTTAATTCTTTCAGTGCTGATGCCAGAGAATGTCTATGACACAGTTACCCCATGAATAAGTATTGTCCATTTTCTGTTTTCCATAAGAATCATTTCTTATGACATGAGAAAACAGAGCTGCTCATCTTTTGCGCTTTCTGATGAGAGAATTGGTTTGGACTGATCTTTTGGCTGGTTTGTAACCATTTGGGAGTCTGAGAAATTGACTACTTAGGGATACACAAACACACTTTGCCTGAGTTAAAGGAGGGGCCACAGCCTTGTGAGAACGAATCCCGCTCCTGTATGAAATCAGCAAAAGTTTTACGTTGTATTTGGGCTGGATCATGCTCTTTAATAAATGCAGCTGAAGTCCTTGACTTGACAAAACACATGCTCTAGCTCAAACCTGTGACTTTGTCCTGTGGGCTTGCAACAGATGATTCAAATACTGAAAAGTTAAGAGCACACATTAAAAACATAAAAAACACAATAGTGCACGAGAGTAAGATCGAAAGGGTATCCAGCTTGTTCCTGCCCCTAGCAGAGACCAAAACCAGATGCTTAGGGGAAGTGTAGAAGAAACTGGGCCTGTACTTTGAGATATTTCTCTTGACATGTTGTCTTCATTTGTCTCTGCTAATAATGGCAGAGCAACTCTTATATTTCTTCTGCATTATTTTTGTAATTTATCTCCACTGTCTGTGGAGATTCAGTAACATGATGGGTATCTTTAACGTCAGTGAATTGTTAGTATTTTATTCAGTGTAGACAAGATCACACGTGCCTTCTGCTCTGTGTATGCTAAATTTATCATTCTGCTTTCCAGTTACTAAGCTGTCTTCTTTTTCTGGAATTTTTAGCCTTCCTAATTCCAATCTTTCCATTTGGATTTTCTGTACGTTGTTGATATTTTGTAATACTTTATTTCCTCTTCCTTCTTCCTGTTTTTCCAGGAGTCAAAGAGGTCAGAATCTCTCATGGACATACATCAGAAAAAGCTAAAGAGCAAAGCGTCCGAAGAAAAGAACAAACCTCAAGAAAGAAGGCCATTTGACCGAGACCAGGATCTCAAAGTCAATCGATTTGACGAAGCACAAAAGAAGGCTCTTATAAGAAAATCCAGAGATCTGAATACTAAATTTGAGCACAGTAAAGGCAATATGTTTTTATAACATAAAAGCATGAAGCTTTTTTGAAGTCAATTAAACTTTAAATACTTAATTTTTTAAGTATTTTTCTGTAAATATTTGTATGCAAAATAAATATCCTGATGTTTAAGTATTTTTCCTTGTCTGTAAATACTCTGTTAGGGAGGATCATCTGTACTAAAACTAAACTGGTAAAGGAAAGTCCTGGTGTAAAAAAAGATAATGTAAATTTGCTTCTTTAAAACATTGATAGATATTTTTTTTTGTTAGCATAAAAATAATTAATTAAAATAGGTATTATTTTAAGGAGCTCTGGATTTGATCTTGTAATGGAGTTGGCAGTTTCCCCCTTTCCCCTGCCATGCTTAAGATATTCTTGCTGAGCCTGACCTGAAAGCCATGGAAAAATCCCCTTTAGGCTCGTGGGCAGGACATCACTTGACTGGAGTTCCTGCTGGGGAGTATAAACTCAAGTGGCAGCTTTTATGTCCACCCAGTGCTTTTATTTCTATGATTCTGTGTCTGTACATAAATACAGGTTTATATATATGTGGTATCACTTCTGTACTATAGCAGGAAGAGCTAGTGGTAGCAGAAGTAATAAAACCTCAAGATTTGCAGATTTAATTATAAAATGGTAGTGTACAAGAAGAGAAAATCTAATTTGAGTTTCAATTTGTAGGGCTTATCAGAAAATCCATCTTTTTTAAGCAAATACAATATGAAATTCAAACCAAGATAAAGCTTATTTTGTCAGTTAATTTGCAAAGCAGAACAGCTCTTTGGTATCAAAAAGGAAATAAATCTGACATTTAGAAATTCTACATCCATGCTTAGAGTTCTTTAGCTCTTCTGTGTGTGTGCAGAGTGGCTGAAGGGAGAGTTGTGTTACTTATTTAAAATTAGACTTGTACTTTCATCCTTTTTCTCTTGAGTAATGTTTGGGATCCTTTCTGAGGAGGAAAGTATCTATATATGAAAATAATTTTATGTATGAGATGCCGGCAACTTGTTTGGAAGTGTGACACATTTTGCTTATTAAATACCATGGGGTTCACTGTAATTTGAAAAAAGGCTACTGTGACAGACGGTGTCTGGGTTGGTTCATGTTGACGGAGCAGTGACCCAACAAGCCCCAGAAACAAACGGCTAAAAACTTGGTCTTATTTTATTGCACGTGTGCGTGAGCCCAAGGCACAGCCTCCATGTGCTGAGAGGTCTTGGAGAATTTTCAATGTCGCAAATGAATGCTTACGTACAATATATTTAGATACTGCTTTTTTTTTTTTAAATAGACTATTTTACCATCTGAAAAATCTGCTGCCTTCAGGAGGAAGAGGGACTGGTTTTGTATTGTGTTTGATTTTTCTTTAATCAGTTTTGAGTTTCTGAGCCTTTTCGTTTCGAGGTGAGAGGAGGGTTTAAACAAGGGCCATTTATTTTTCCTCCCCTAAAACAGACTTCTCTTAGCGCCTCGTGCTTTTTTTGCCTCAGCAAGCAAGGCCTCACTAGGTTTCTACCTTCTGAGTTGTCTCCTTCCCCTTTTTGGGGAGGTCCTCTGCAGCTGGGGGTTAAATAACATCTCTCTAGCAATTCAGCAAATGCAGATTTCTTAATTGGAAAGGCAATATTAGGGATGTTTGGGGGTTTTTTAGGCAACTAAAGCAATGACAGGGTGAGCATCGCGTGACTAGCTAAATCTTCATGGTGGACAAAAAACGATCCTCATGCCCACTTCTGGAAACCCTACTGCCTTGAGAAATCAGTTTATTATCAGGTGTTGCCCTATGCTGAAAGAGCTGATCTCATGAGCCCATCATGGAGTCCTCGCTCATTCAGACCGGCCCGTAGCAGGGATGAGGGCTGCTTGTATTAAGATTTTGTTGTTACGTGCTTCGTTTTCATTTTTGTTCTTTGGTCCCTCCTCCTCCAAACTGAGGACCGGTCATCAGATGGCCGGATCTTGCCATCCAGCTGTATCCCTGCTGTTTCCTCGCTGCCCTCCCTGGCCCCATCGCGGTCTCCCGCCCTCTCCGAGGACGTGTTTGAGCGGAGGCTCCGCGGTGTTGCTCAAGGGGAGAGCTCTTGCAGCGGGAGTGCAGGCAGCCCCTTCGCGGTCGTGCGGTGGTACGTTACACCTCCGTATGTGGGACGTGCGGTTCTAATCTGTGAAGCCTTGATGTGCGTTGGGAACGTGTTTTCTCTCATCTGCTTAATCTTTGTTTTCCGCTCTGAAGCAGCCTCTCAAAGACCCGATCAAATCCCTGTTACGAACTTGAGACAGGGGGAAAGTGGAACTGCTGAGAGTTCAAATTAAGCTTTTCATTACTTTGTATAAATTGAGTGAACTTTTGAATTGCATTAATACACAAACTAATCTCCTCTTACCGATGCCAAACCATTCCCTTGAACAGTCATTAGAACAAGCAGTAACTCAGTAAATTACAAGCTCTGTAAGCCTTTGTGGGAAATGATGAGCTGTCCTCTACAATTTGGACAGTCTGTAAAGCATTTCTGCAGAAATGTTAGTGGGTGATTTTTCAGAGTCTCATTTGAAAAACCAGAATGTATTTCACAGAAAATCCTCACCATAATTACTATGTAACATTTCTGGTAACCGGCTCCCGACGCAGATTTAATGGATTCTATTGCTATTCTGCGCTGCCAGCCTGCGTCGCAGCGTATTGACTCCAGGCACATCAGGAAACTCTGTTTTGTAAAAAAAAAAAAAAAAAAAAAAAAAAAAAGGGGGGGTTTTTTTGGTTTTGA
>NW_008795122.1:4707899-4728282 GCF_000699145.1 Aptenodytes forsteri | reverse complement strand
AAAATTAAAAAAAAAAAAAAAAAAAAAAAACAGTCAGGGAGGTTTTCCTGGATGTGAAAAGCCTATCAGCCCAGGTTTTACAGCACTTGCCCTTGTTTTGTGCTGGCATAGACATCCTTTATTAATACTGATGTTAAAAATTCCTGCTTAAGGGTAGGGTCCCCTCCTTCTGAAATGTCAAATAGGTGTGGAATTCATAGTGAAGTCAATAAAAAGAAGGCTTTTGTGGTAGGCATATGATAAATTGGATGTTTAAGAGGAATTTTTGAGGAATATTATATGTTAATAACAAAAAAGTAATTAAAAAAAAGCCTGTTGAGCCTGCTGTTACCAAGGAACAATTAAAAGCAATAAAGACATTTCAAGAAAACTTATGATTTCTTTGTATGTGTCTTCAGGACAAAATATTGAGCTACCATGATGTTTGATCTGGAAAATTTTGTTAGAATATGGTACAGCAATACTGTCACCTGAGGAAAATCTCTGCTCTTCTGATTTAACCACCTATTTATGGAGAGTTATTTTTTGCTTCTGCTGTTGCAGTCAGTGGATGCACTGTGCATGCTGGCTTTTCTGGATGAAGTGCATTTCCCAAATAGTAAACAGCAATAGAAATGCATTTCATTTAGGGCTTTGATGGTGTCATGTTGATAGCACAAAAGTGGCATTGTGGAAATAGCTTTCTTCTCGAAAGAAACATTGAGATGAAACAGTGATATGTTTCTGTCCAGTAGGAAAGGGTTTTTTCCACATAAAAGAAGTTTCAAAATGCTCCAGAGGGCTCCAGGAGTCCAGGGCTACTCGTGCCTGGGGACTTGTTTTGTTTCTGAAATGTAAACTTTGTTATTTCTGTCCAGCCAATTATAAATTGTATGTTGATTTAAGAATAATATAGCATTAAAAATCAGAATCGGTGAAAGCTTCCTGTACGTGCATCCTTAACTTCAGCCGCCCCTCCCGCATACAGTGCATATAGTTTCTAATTGCGTGATTACCTGATTCACAAATGAAATACATGCATGTGATTTTCTGTCCTTATGAATTGTGTGCAGCGTTTTATATGCTGGGGGGGAAAAAAAGAAAGTTATGCGGTGTCTTTCAGCCAACAGCTTTAGATTTTTCTCATGTGCTCACTAACGAAGATGTTGTCTTGTTACCCGGAGTCAGTGAGGAACGCCAGTGCGGGCCTCAGTTGTTGCGCGCCTGTGAAATGCATCTTCCTGATGCTTCCAGCTCTGGCAGCCGAATGGGAAGTGGTGACCCTCAGCAATAACTCACCCCAATGTGGCATTTCTGTTCTTTTCAGTCGTGATGTGAAGACTGAGGTATTACCTGTGCGGAGCTGATCTTTTCACAGCAGCCACTGCTGGGTCCTCCCACGGCGGCTGTCACTGCAACAGGCAAAAGCCCTTTCTCCATCATCCCGTCTTGGTTCCTTGAGGTTCCGATCATCTGTTTTCTTACACTGGTCTTTACACCAGTAATAAATCCCATTGCTCTTTGAAATTACACCCATTTTGAATCAGCGTGGCAAATCAAGCCTTATTTAAAAAAAAAAAAAAAAAAAGTCTTTCTTTTAGAGTGGGAACTTAAGGTCTCTAGGAGACAGCAGCACAGACTGTTTGTCACTTCAGTAGGAGCAGCTGCAGCTGTGACTTCTTCCAAATAAGCAATCCAAACATAAATATTCAAAAGCAATTCTCATAAGCAGACTTTAGAGGGAGGGAAAAAAAGAAGTGGCTGGCCCAGGCTCTCGGCTGCTTAACGTTGCCATCGCTTGCTTCGCTTCATAGGGTTGTAGCCGCTTGTGCTTGCAGGTGTACACCTGATCAGGAGTTTGACAACGTCCCGGCCTCGGGGCAAATTCTCTCTGTCCTTTCCTGACTGTCTCTCTCGAGGAGCCTTGCTCCCTACGTATGCCAATACCTGAGCTGCTACAAAACACGTGATGTACATCAACAAATACTTTTTGCTACGTCTTAACTTGTGTGAGCCCTGGAACAGCCACTGCAGCTCTCCCCATCGGTCCTCCTGGTGGCCTGGCTCTAAGAACCAGCCAACTGCAGAGTTTTGCAGCTACTCCTTTATGTTTCCTAGGATCCGTCCTTAGATCTTGCTGGCCTGTGCGGGGTTGCCACCCATCACCAGCTTAGGGTCAGGAAGGAATTTGCCTGAGCCCAGCCACGATGGGGGAGAGGACAAGTGTTGAGTTATTACATCGGCCTCGGCTCATGGAAGAGAAGACCCTTTGCCTGCTGGAGCTTGATAGCGGTATCTGCTTGATAGCAGAGCTGTGACACCACCCTGAACCCAGCAGCTGCCCTGGTTAAGTCCCTCAAGCCAGACTTTGGTTCAAACACAAGGAATCCCAGAGCAGGAGAGCCCCACGGGTACATGTCCGCCTTCCTTAGCCTAAGCAGCACTCCCATCACTCAGCAGGAGCCATCTCTGTGTTAGCTATGCCCCTCCCTCAGTCAACCTCTTGAAGATACCTCTCCTTTTTGGTGTCTGGCCAGACGGCCCAGGGGGGCTCCCGCAGTCGTGCACTGTTGGGCTGGATCCGGCCTGGCTGCTTGGCTCAGATCTCTGTAGGCATTTACACCCCCTGACACCTGCCATCCCCTCGAGAAGAGAAGGGGTGCAGTCACGTCGCCAGCATCTGACAGTCTACCCAATGTAGGTTGACCTAAGTCTGCCGTGACTTCTTATTATCAATTTTTTAGGCATCTCTGAAGAAGCAGTCTCCAAAGTGAGTGCTCTGAAACTGGCTTGGGGTGTGTTACAGAGCCACGCTGCTTTGCCTTGGGGTTTGGGGCTGAGGAGGGAATTAAAAGCCCTGTGAAGACACCTGGGTTGTCTCCCTGGTCAGGATGCAGGGGGCCACCCGAGCTCACGTGTCCACCCAGCCGATGCTAAAACCCAACCGTCCCCTCCCTCCCTGCAGCACATCAGCACTGGGGATGGGAGGACTTCCCTGGGGGGACCTGGAGACCCCCCTACCAAAATCACCCCCAGCAGTGTCCCCCCCATTGGTCCCAGGGAGGTCCCATGTTGCTGCCTTGCCATCTATCACCCTTGAATTGCCACAGCGTGAGCTGCCCCACAAGAGCCAACCTCCTTCTCCTCCTAATAGTATTAGGAGATGCTGAAGACACAAACATGTAGTACCATAAACTCTGCCTTCGAAAGAAATTCTGGTGTGGCTCCTCTTTCTTATCCGTGGTGGTTATAGATAAATCAGAAAATCGCACTGTTAAAACCGCAATGGCTGTGCATGTGGTGAGGACACCAGATTTCAATCCCATTAGACGCATCTCTGCATGGCTTTCATTCCCATCACTGGCAACGTACTTCAATTAATGTTTTCCAGAGGTCACCTCCCCTGGAAGAGGCAAATAGCCAAAAAGAGCTGGAGAGACACAAGCTTGAAGGAGCAAACAGGCCAAGATGCCATTGCCCGTGGGACGTCGAGATGATCTGCTAATAGAGGCAAAGGGAGACAGACTCCCAGGTTGCCTGAGAGCAACCAGGATTAACTAATGCAGCAATTTGTGCTCTGCCGCGCTTTAACCCTCAGGTACCAAACGCTCTCCTGAGTTTTCTCCTCTAACATGGAGCAAGGTCCTGGGAAGAGCATCCCCAGGAATCACAGTGTGAAAGGGGTGGAGGGGCACACATACAAAGGAGCAAAGACACCAAGATGCAGCTATTGGACGACGTTTGCAGTTCCTGCGGCCCTTCGCCATCACTGCGTTTAGTCATGAGTTAATCAAGATTGTGGCTGTTGCCGAGGTCGAGTTTCTTTCCACTTGCCACAGGTCCTGGAGACCTGTGATTATACATATGGACCTCAGTTTTCCTTTTAGAAAGCGCTATGTTCATAGTCCTCAGGGTGGTTGGGCACGGCTGAGCTCAGCACTGCCTAACAGCCACGGAGCTGCAGCCCTGGAAGCAGTGTTCTTCTAGGCATTTATTGGCTATTAAGAGGCATACCCTTGGAAACTGAAGAGGTTTTCCTTTTTCTACACACTTGACAGAAGAAAAAAAATATATATTAAAAAAGTTCCTGTAACCTACTTGCTCCCTTTTGGCAAGAAAGTGTTTGTGAGGGCTTAACATGTCTCCCCATGAGCCGCAGTATGACAGCGCAGGCTGCGGTGCCAGGCCTTAGCTAAGGCTAAAAAGGCTGTTGCAGAACATAAAAATCGTGATTGTAATTCTCCCCAGTCCAGCTTCTAAATTAAATTACAGCCTTTGGGACCACACTGGGGCTGCTGCTGCTCCAGACCTGCAGCTATTTGCAATTCTAAATAGTGACACTCAACGTTTTCTGTTTGAATATAACATATATGGTATATTCCATGGAATACATGCAGCTCTCATACCCCACAAAGTTTAAAACTCTTCCATAAAAGGTTGCTCCAGATATGTAAAAAAATTCCCTGTTTTCTCTTCTCTGCAATTTAGTCTAAAACTTACTATACATGAGTCTCTAAGACTGTCTTGTAATGTCTTTTACAGCTGTCTTTGGTGTAATGTCTTGTAGAGCTTTGCAACGCGCTTTCAACTTCATCTCCAGTGGTAGAGCATTGAAGATAGACTTTCTTTGGGCGGTATTTTTCAGCAACTAAAACTATCATATTGTTTCTAAAACAGGAGGATGGTATATGAAGGATATCCTATGATGTTCTGCACTACTTTGAATTTGTTCATTACAAATACAGCAGAGGAAATTTGAGAATTAAGGGTGTCCGCCCCTCTGTCCCACAGTTAGTGGCAGAGCCATTGGCAGCCCAGTGGACTGTTTGCTCCTGAGCCTTGTGGAAGTCCCATGTGGTAACATCCCCTCCTGGTTCACTCTTTTGATTAGTAGTGCCTCCTAGTGATGGCTGATCTTTATGAGGGAAAAAGCATGTCCGCCTTCTGTCTCTGTTCAAAATCTGTAGATCTGATTTTAACTTTTTCATATTAGTGCAATCCATTGTGGCAAACCTGTGTCCCCACTGGGCACTCAAGAGCCCAGAGCAAGAAAAGCGTAAGACCTTTGAAAGGAAAAATTCCTGTCTTTAGAGCTGTGACAAATTTGAAGATTTTGGGGATTTCTGCAAAGCTTCAGATCTGTCCTGCTGTGCTGACAATTGCTTTCTTCTGAGCAGGCTGGTCTCCCCACCTGCCAGAGGAGCCTGACAGGTTCCTCCTCCTCCCTGATGGCTGATCAGGGTTGAAGACCACTGATGGTATGTGGACACGTACATACACACACACACGCCACTGTCCTTGGACACACCATCCCGTAGCTGGTCCCTGATTCCCTGCTCTCCCCGTTGCTGGTACCTGGACATGCAAGCCCCCAGCTCGCAGCCCTGCTGCAGCTGCGGTACTCAGCCCTCTTCCCCTGCTCGCCAACCAGTCCAGCATCACGTTTGCTGTGCCCACACATACCCATTCAGACCAGAGAGCACACTCTGGGTTTAACCAGAAGTGCAATCCATTTAATGAGAATACAGAATGAGAATACAGAACAGATTGCAGTGATCAAGTGCAGGCAGGGCTCAGGCAAGCATACTGACCTGCCCTTTTTATCCTCTTTTTTCCCCCATTTGCTCCTTCCCAATCCACCTCGATCCCTTCCTTTCCCCACTTTTAATCCACCCCCCAACATCCTGAACCAAGTCTTGCACATTCCCACAAGCCCCTTAAAAACATCGCAAAATAAGTTGTAGACAATCCCAAAAATGCTTTTCCTGCCGCATCCCATAATGAGTCTTACACCCATCATCTTGTCCTAAATACCTTTAGGTGTTTCTCCATGACCCACAAGAAGGTCATGTGCATGCCCTGCAGGGGCTCACACACCATGTTGTGCTTCTCATCAGAGCTCTACTGCTGCTGGATCTCTCTTCTCCCACACAAAATCCTCCAACAAAGGAGGTTTTCTGGGGATAGGGTTGCCCACAGACACAAGAAAGATGTTAAGTATGGGAGCTCCTGAATACCATTCATCATTCAGAAGGAGACTGCTACGGTGTAATTTTAAGGAGCTAAATATAAGTTTGGGAGTGGGGTCTCCAGGACCCCAATAGAGGCTGGTGTTGGAAAAGGAGCCAGACTCCTCGTAAGAAAGTTTTCATAGGAGAGGACAGAGGGTGGTGTTTCCCCTCCTGGCTCTTCCATACCCCACGTGTGCCATTACTGTGGGTTTGAGTTGTGTTTCTTGGCATCTTCCTCTTCTGCCTGCCTTTCCCCTCCTCCCATTGCACAGTGTATGAGGGAGTTGTGGATGAGACTCTGGCCTCATGGGCCCTTCAGGCAGGCACAGATGGGTCACAGCATGACAAGAAGGACACAACAGGGTCAAATGAGTCAGCCATATGCTAAGCCACGGGAGCGTGAGCCGCTCCCTTCCCGCTGCCTGTTGCAGCAGCAGGCAGGCTGGCCCCATCTCACCGGCAGTCAGGGACGGCTGCTGCATGGCACCTGGCAAGTGCGATGGGGACTGGGTCCACCCCACCTCGCACAGGCTGATCCAACCATGTTAAATGCAGGAGGCCTGGCGAGCATTTACACGGAGGCCATGGAAGACTAAAGATCCTTTCCACTGCTTGGGGTTTGCTTTTTTCTGTTCAGCTGCTTTGTACCTCTCCTGTCAGGGTAATGAAGGTTTGGCCTTACCTAGAGGGATGTCTGTGCTGTGTGAAAGCAAGCAAGCCCACCTCCCACTGCAGCTTCCTGGTGCGGTGCCCCTCGGCATCTGATGCCCCCAGAGCACCAGGAGATGGTAAGTCAAAGCAGTCGGTTCCCATCCGGGGAGAAAAGGCACGATGGAAAAACAGCAACTTCAGGAAAAGGAGACCGGCCGGCTGCTGGCGTGCACAAAGCCCGCAGCCTGGGGGAAGCTGTCTAGAAACCATCAAGGGCTTGCTGTGGTTTCCAAGGTAACTTCCATCTTCTGTGACCCAGGTGAGGCTCAGCCTTTATGAGCACGCAGGCAGAATACAAATAGTGGGTCTGAGGTGGAAAACGAAATGCCCACGAAATGCCATGTGTTACCCCAGCTGCTCTGCTAGCGGCTGCTCGCCTTCCGCCCTTCCACATCTGCCCACCAAGGCAAAGTGCCCGGAACGAGGAATTCGGCCACTGCGGCTGAACCTCCATGACTCGCTGCTGGAGGGAAGCCAGGTAATTCAAAATTACCATAGGTGGCTTTCCAGCTGGAGTCATGACTCTAGAGCCCAGGGACCCGTTAATGCGCAGCTCCTCGGTGCCCATACCACATAGCTCTGACCTTCTCTGCGCGCTCACCTGAGAGCGTCCATGAGTCCACCGGACAGCATCAGCACCAGCTGGGCTCAGCTGTTGCCCCAAGGCTGTCCTGGGGTCTTCTGGGGAAATAAAGGAGGCAAGGCTTCCCAAACTTCATCTCCATGGCAACCACGGGAGAGCTGGGCTGCTGCCACAGGAGAACCAGGTAGCTATTCACGTGTGGGGTCACACGGGTCAGGTGCTGTTCACCTCTGGACCACCTGCTACAAAAGCCACCGGGTTTTAATTGCCTCTTCAAAACCAGCATGAGAGAGGAAAACAAGAGCAGTGAGAGGATGCACTCCCAGTCATGTACTGAATGCAATACTTCAATTCTTTGATGTACACATTATTGTCCACAAAAAGAAAGTTTCCAAGAGCAGAGAAACCAAGGCCATCGCCAAAGGATTCACACAGTTCTTTCTGTCGCTATCGTGCTGTGCACAGGCAGGGAGCCCACCCCAAAAATGCCAGCTTCCCGCAGAGCTCACAGATGCACACCCAGGTCATGGCACTGCTGCAGCCCCTGGTCCAGCGTCTTCTCTCCATCACCTTCACGCAACCCAGGCCTCGGCTGGGAGAGCGATGCAGGTGCCATGCTGAGCCTGTTGGGGCAGAAGCTAGCACAAGACCACCACCACAGTGCTGAGAGTTATGAGTGATGCTCCTGAGGAGGTTTCTGCACAGTACTGATGCTCTGGCAGGAACCAGTGTGTGGCCAGGAACCAGAAGGGGACCTGGCAAGTTGCACCTGCTGCAAATGTCTGAAAAACTTGGCATCAAGAGGCCCTCCTTTCCAGGTATTTGTGGCTTTCCTGAAATATTCTGTCAGCCGGCATTACCTACCGCAGATGTCAGCTCTGATCCACCCACAAGACTCCATGTTACTTTTCTTTTTCAAGTATTTCAAAGCACAAATTCTGGTAGCATTGCTGATATTGAGGAGTTCCTAGCTCTGTGCTGCTGAGAAGTTCTGGTTTCGAATATGGACTTAAATTTGGGAGAGACAAATTTGGGAGACTCACTAGCATCAGGAAGATTTTTTTATTTTTTACCAAATCTACCCCCATCTACAAGCTTTGGACCCTCTCAGGTCACAAATGCTGAGAAGAGACTGGTTGGAGCTTGAGGAACAGCTCCCTGAGACCTGCTCTGGCAATGCTGTACCCCCAGGCAAGGCCGGCTGAGATCTCCTTCCCCAGGCAGGCAGGAGCTGCAGCAATGCCAGACTGAGCAGATCTGTGGGCAGGGAGCCTGTCCACCCCACAGGACCAGTCTTCTCCCTCTATGTGGCTGGGCTGGCCTGCAGGAACCTCGTGGCCCTCTCTCTTGAAGGACGTGGAGAGATGCGCTTCGCCTTGCCCATTCCTGGGATGAAATGATGTCTCACCATCAGCTGAGGCAACTAGTGACATTTCTGTCCCATCCCCATGTGTCAAATCCTGCTCATCAAGGTCCTGGAAAATTGAGGGTGGAAGGAGCTGCCTGGCCACCAGCTGGTGGTGATCTTCACTAGCACTGGGAGATGGGCACAGCCCAACAGGCTGATACCTCCTGGGAAATGGACCTCAGCCTTCCTCCTTTGACACCTCCTGTATCCCTGCTGTCCTAAGGAGGAAACATTGCCCAATAATGCACTTGGAACCTCTCGGCTGGCTTTAGGCACACAGAAAAGGCAAGGATCCCCACCAGTATCTGAATATCAACAGTGAGTGAGACGAGGCACGATGCAGGCAGCTGAGGCATCATCCTATTTTGACTGCTGCACACCCCTCAGTTAGCAGCTGAGCAGTTTTGGTTGTAAAGTCACATTAAAAACTCTTCACAGAGAGGAATTCTTGGTTTAGCAGCTAAACGGAGACAGTGAAGATCTGCCAAATGCTTGGGAGTTTGAAATGCAATAGGCACAACTTTGCAAAGGCAAAAGAAAGCTTTTTTCTCAGCCTGTCAAAAGATACAATCTTCAACTCTTCATACAAGTCAGCTGGGATGAAGCGCTTCCAACAGGCAACATTTCTTACAGTGTAGTCATTCCACCTCTGACCTCCCAGCCCTGATTCTTAAAGAAAACCTACAAAACCTTCCCTAGGTAAATCTGGGAACTGTATCTCATCACCTTTCTGAATACTAACATTTTAGAGCATGTTACCATCCTCCTCTTTTCACCATTCCTACTAATCTCTCAGTGCTCTACATTGTGCTACTATTATTCTACAAATCACCTGCCTCTTTTTTCCCCTTAGGAGATAACCACCAATATCCTCTTTATATTCCATGGGTGCTGTCAGACGTCTAGCTCAGACACAGGTCTAATTAAACCCCGAACAATTGTTCCCCATGTGCAGTTAGGTTTGAAATTCATTGCGTCTTTCCTGAGGACCATGCATGCCCCAAACCTTATCTGCTTTCTCCAGCTATATTAGCTGGCTTCGTAAAAGGTGTTACACCTACCTAAAAATCTTTATCTTTAAATCTTTGGCTCTAACAATACTGCCACGCCAAAAGGCTGCATACACTGGAAATAGGAGGGGCAGTGTGCAACTGGGTCTGGTTTATAAAAAATAGAGGTATAACACTATGACGTGCTTCACAGAAGATCTCAAATTCTGTTTCGCAGGACACAGTGAGGTTTGAGCACTAGTTTAAAATCAGTGTTCATCTTTGACTAGCAACGTTGATCCATGGCTACAAGCCCCGGTGCAGCTCAGCCTCCCCTTTGCTCCTTCAGCCCCTGCCTGGAAGAAACACCTCTTCACTTCTTTCTTCAGGATGCTCCTCTCCAGAAGGGAAGCAGCATCCGAGCTGCCCTTTCACTGAGCCTCTGTTTCCCATCTGTAGAATAAGGAGGTAATGGTCTCCCTCTGTCCTGGAAAGACAGGTTCAGGCTTAGCCACTCCAGCCTGCTGTCACCCCCACTGCTTATCCATCGCTGCTCGTGTTTGCTCCTGACCGTGGTCAGTCTCTCTGCAGGGAGCCACCCGCACTGCTCTCCTCCAGGGGTTTGTACAGCATCTGACTGTCAACTTACTGCATGAGTAGGACAGTGTGTCCTACCAATACCTCCCAGGGCACCTGCATAATATCCATATTGTGCATTTCCACAATGGGAGAGGACCTGAATCTCTTCTCCTTGAAGTCAGGTATCCTCACTGGGAGCTTCTGAAGATGGCTTACCCAATGTTTGTGAAGCCCTCACACACTACAGCAGCAGCTGCCGCAGAAGATCCCATGGAGAAGGAGCATTGTTCGTGGAAGGCAGCGTGCAGGGCAGAGGATGCGGGACTCCCCACAGTGTGGGCTAAGCCAACGCTGTAGCAGTGCCCCCATGGGAAGCGCTGACCACATGGGGCTGGGCTGTGCAGAAGAGCGAGGAGCTCTGGGACCCGCGGGTACCCAGCCTGCAGGGTGACCTACTGAAAGAGTATCCCGCAATATGTATTTATCCCATTCGGAGAACCAACAGAGGAGGTAAACCTTGACTGTGCCCAAGTGTTTAATAAAGCATGGAGACCAGCTGAGGCTTTTCTCATACCTGGAGTATTTTTAGCATCTCCTGCCTCAGGTTGCTTCTCTAGGTGCCTAGTAAGGGCTGGATTTACACTGCTCGCTCTCTCTCTCTCTCACTGGATCTCTAGCAGGATCTCTTTCCTCAGTCGGACCTCCAATTTCCATATATTTATGGCAGTATAGTATCTTTGAGATTTGGTTGAAACTGGTGGATGGTTTCAAAAGCTAGGGAGGGGACAACTGTCAAGCAGATATACACCTACGCAGACAGCATGACCACAAGGGCCTCCTTCCTGTAGGAAAACAAGATAAATGCTATGTAATAGTGACATTCAAGGCTCTATTATAATGCAGAAACATAGTTGTACAGAAATAATGCTGTGTGGGCAGCCTAAATGTTGGCCTCTGTTAACCTTTGGCTACTTGACTTTGCAATTTTAATGACTCTTTCAAGGAAGCATTTTTGTATGCAATGCAGTACATCGTGCGATGACATGTTAACTTTGATGAAGTGTGTTTAGGTGGAGGAAGATGCCTTTTAATTTTGTGTTGATTTTCACCTTTTTTACATTCTTCCCACAAACACACTCCTCCCCACTAAGAGTAGATTCACGAACACGTGCACAAATATGCAGAGGATCAGCAATGCAAAAGCCATCCACATCTTTGTCCCCATGCCACAGATGATGGGAGGCCGATGAGTCTGATCCTCAAGCCTTGCACAGGCAGGCTTATTGAACTTGACAGCACCACTTGTGTGCAGAGAGATGACTCACTTGAGCAGAGGCTGTGGGATCTGCCCCTAGTTGTGGAGCCGCTTTCTTCATAGCAAATATTAGCTGTTCAAACAACACTCATGTTTCTATTTTGGGTCACTGTTTATAAGTACAGTCTAACAACAGTGAAAGAACGGGAATCTGCTACCAGCCAGCGCTCTCCCGGCACTCTCAAAAGCAGCTTGCAGAAGCTAAATTTCTGGAGAGGGCCAGAATGGACAATTGCTGTAAATACACTAAAAAGATGTTATTAGCTGCCAGAGATTTCATGTTTCCTAAGAGGAAGTGAATATCTGGCACTTTCTCTAGCAGGTTAGAGTTATTATTAGTGCGGAGACTTAGATGCTGACTCTTATCTTTGACAGGTTGTCAATGATTTCTGAGACTAGGGAAGTATCACAATATTTTCAAAATACCAGCAAATTTTCTAGTGAAGAGCTGCACAGTTTTGGGTGCTTAACTGAAGCACCTCTGAATGGCTGTCAGAAATAATTCACACCGTCGCTCAGCAGAGGCAACAGACAGTTTAATATCCAGGCCTTTTGTTATGCACAGACATGTCAGATAAGTACACATCTGGCCCAAAGGAAATTGCTACCCATTCTTCTTACATTTGCTTCTCTCTGTGTGAATTCGCCTGCTACTCCAACAGCCACTTCAAAGTCCCTCATCAAAACCATAATTGTGGTTCAATCAATAACATTTTACAAGAGGGAAAATGCCTTGACCCACAAGTGCTCAAAATGGAGGTCATGCCAAACCTACAACTCATTGAGATGTGAGGACACTTAGCATGACCTGCCTTGGTTTTCAAAAGCTGAGTTTTACTGAGCAGTCATCTCGATGATTTTGTGTTGTTCACATTTCTAACATAGCAATGGGCTCCTCTCTGTAACGAACACCGTATGCCTAGAAAACCCACAATGGGCTGGCAGGTGCAAGGGACTTCCTATGTCTGCGTTTTCTCAAGCAAAAGCACAATTGTATGTCACTGAGATCAGAACAAAAGGGCAAGGAAGGCAAGTCCCAGAAATTTAATCTCAGCTCTGCCACTCACCTCTCCACACGGTGAGAAAACCCTCAAATCTTTCCCTTTTTCAATTTTAACCCTCTACATGTTGAAAAGTAATGTATAGGTGTTAATGTAGTATTAAGATTTAATGATGGGGGAAAAGCCTGTCCGAGCCAAAGGAAGGACTCAAAGTCAGTCAAGCAAGAGACACAAGCAGATGAGAAATCAGACTTCATTATTCCTAGCACTGCCCGAACAATGCCTTCTCCCTCACCCCAGAAGATGTCCACGCGAACAACGAAAGCTCAGGTAATTTAACCATCATGCTGTTAGGGAGATGTTTCTGCCTAGCGTAACGTGCCAGCAAATGAGAATAAAGTCTACGTCTGGCTTCAAGTTGTTGTTGTCTCAACTCCTGATCAAAAGTGTTAGGATCTCCAGCGGTAGCCAGGGGCCATCGCAGGTGCTGGTGATGCACAGCAAGGATGGTGAGATGAGCGAGAAGCTCAGCTGGGGCCAGCGTTGTTCTTTGGTGTTTATTTGCGAGACATCCGAGTCAGAGTCAGCAACGATAGCAAATCTTTAACAGCAAATCAGTAAATTAGAGGCAGAGATGTTGAAGGTAGGAGACACGTTGTGGCTCATATCGGGGTGCTCATAAAAGGATTATGTTCCATTTGTTCTCTAAGAAATAACCAGGTAACATGCCTTGCAGGCATGAACCAGATCTGCTGGGCAAGGCAAGGCAGGCAGAGGGGGAATACTCTTTCTCGAAGAACAGTGTAGAAAAGCAAAATGCTGCTAATTTGCTGAGGGGCTCTTAGCCCCAGACTGAGGAAGGACAGATTAGGCAAATGCTCTGCTAGTAAGAATACTGAAAGGATAATGTTGTATGTGCTTGATGTAGCACTGGTGCTGCGCGAGAGACAGGGTTTTTAAGAAGGTACATGCATAAGAATAAGAATATAATGGTAAAGCCTTGAAAAAGGTGTAACAAGGAAGGTTATTTAAGTGAGGACAACTATGCATGTTAAAAAGGAGTGCAATTAAGTAACGTGATAAAATGAGGGCCAAGAGCTCGAATTCACAGAACAGCAATGAAAGCCACCGTAAGTCAGAGGGTGAAAGGAGAAAAGATCCTGCAAGCCTTAGGGCAGGGAGAAGTAACGAGATGAGGTCTGCAAAGCTAGTGAAAATATTGCAGGCTCTGAAGGGAAATCTCATTGCAGTCAGAAATGGCCTTTTGTTATTTATGTTTTTTTCTTCTGGTAACCTTAAGAAACACGTTAACATTCAGCTTTGTTAGATAAAGCTTCAGTGATTCATGCTTAAGATGAAGTGAAGAGTTGAACTCCTGATCACGTTGGGTCTTCAGAAATGACAAGCGTATGTGAAACAGGGTGTGAGCTTCTGGAGGGAGGTGGACATGTCCTGCAAGCTGCAAGTGCTGATTTGAGGGCTGCTGCTGCCAAATGCTCGGTCTCCAGGAGAAATTGTTCTCAGTGATAAGCCTGCAGTTTTCAGCAAGAAGCAGACTATGAGGAAATAGCCTCTGATGATAAATAATCCCAGAATCATTGTATTTCTTTCCCCCAACCCCATGTGCCATTTGCCAGAAGATAGAACAAAGCAAAAACATCCCTGAAAACATTCAAGGTCAGGTTGGACGAGGCTCTGAGCAACCTGATCTAGTTGAAGATGTCCCTGCCCACGGCAGGAGGGTTGGACTAGATGACCTTTAAATGTCCCTTCCAACCCAAACTATTCTATGATTCTATAACATGAGGCCGTCAGGGTTAGCTGCGGTCCCTGCCCCTCTCACCACCCTTTGGCACCCCTGTTGTTATCAGATCTTCTTGTCCCCACTGGTTTTATTTGCAGTTTCCCTCTGTTCCTCTTCTGCTTATTTTCCTCCCACTGGCTGAAATGCTGTCTCTGTTCTTTCATGTTTAGCTCATAATAATTAACTAGAAGGCAAAATTTCAGACCTTATTTAACCTCATCCATCAACAGAAATCCAGTAAAATGCAATCCAGTTGTAGGTCTGTAACACTCATTCCAGTTTATTCATTTCAATTTAGCGGGAAAACCCTTCTTTGTAGCAAAGAGAATGTATTTTGCTCTGGTCCATAGTAGCATTGTTAGCTTATGCAGTGAGGAGACAAACCACTTTCGTATAATCATATTTATTAGATCATTAGCACTGTTTTAGAGAAGTGCCAACAATCGGCACTTAGGGAAAAAAGAGAGTTAGCAGTAAAGGCCATTAGGTAGAAAGGCTTTGGAGGGAACCTGCAGGCAGTTCGCAGCAGTAATGAAGCAGACGCGCCTATTGTCTCCAGTTAATTATCTCACTGAGAGCTTGTTGGGAGGCACTGCTGTGGCTGAGCTGCAACCAGGTGCAAGGGTGGGATACGAGGCTGGATGCAAATACATGTGGTTCGTTTCCTTTAACGATAGCATTTAAATATGTGGCATTGCAGGGTACCAGAGCGATCACTTCTGAAGCAGTGGCACCCACAAACTAGATGCCTTTATCGCATTTTTATATATACACACAATCTCAAAATTGTATATACCTGCCTATGCTTTCAACTGTGGGCAGCTGCAGGAGGTTGTCAGCCAGTCCTATATGTGTTCAAACGGTGCGACCCCTACAAAACAGGCTGGCTGGCTTCCCAACAGGAGCGTCCTATTTTTCTTTAGTAGCCTTCTAGATTTGTTCTTCTGGTCACTAATGTTGTTTTAGCTCAGCTTAGTCACGTAGTCTTCTCCTAGAGTCATTGGAAAGCTCCCTCTGCAAAACAATAGTCCATTAGGAGATAATTTATATATCAATAACATACCTTGGCAACTGTGCGTTGTCTATACATACATAATTATGGCAATATTACTGGCATATAATCACATTTGTTTAATTATAACACAAGGGAAATAAATCCATTGAAAACATTTTTTTGGTAGCTGAACAGAAAATGCCTCGCTCTTCACCAAGTCATTAGTGGAAAGGCCAGGAAATAAGTGACTGTAGATACCGCTGACCTTTTGTGCTGAGGTAGTACATCACCAGAGAAAATTCAAGGATCAGAAAAAAGGTGAAGGAGTGGAGGACTGGAGAACAGGTACCACTCAGTTCTATGTAACATCTTCTACTCACCTATAATGAAAAGGCACTTTAGAAAGCAACAAGCTGTTCAGAGCTCACATTACCTTTGTACTATTACTGGGTTAAAAATGTTGCATGCTTAAAACCCCTTTTTGAGAGACACTGGTGAAAAATGCTAGCTAATACTTTTTTACGCCAGAGAGAGGCAAAAGGGACCTTGAGTTAGAGAGAGTAAAATGTCCATTTTATGGTCACTTTTTAAGAAATGATTTTAAATTAGGCTCAGATCAAGTATCTCTGAAATTCTCTGACAAGTGTCATCTTCCTTTTTAAAAAAAAAAATTTGCAGCTGCATCTTTCAATTCTTTTTTTTTTTTCATTCCTTGACATGGTGAAAATCCAAACAAACAAGAGGCCAAGCTGCCTACAGTCAGATTCACCACATGTTGTTAATGTGATGGAAGACGTGGTATAGGTGAAACTGTAAG
This sequence comes from Aptenodytes forsteri, assembly GCF_000699145.1. NCBI lineage: Eukaryota > Metazoa > Chordata > Aves > Sphenisciformes > Spheniscidae > Aptenodytes > Aptenodytes forsteri. The sequence continues at coordinate 4,712,091 of NW_008795122.1, read as the reverse complement.
CACAGCTGCAATTCCACTAACCTGAAAACTAGGTGTTCTCCAATCATAGCATACATAAAAATGTGTGGCTGTAAACATATAGAAATAATTAAAAAGGATTAATTAATGAATGAAGATTGCCTTCTGATCAGAACTGGGCTTTTGAGTTGTGTTTTCAGGCAGAAGCGTGATGTTTTAAGTTTTCATACTGCCTAGCATTGTACTGAAATGGGAGCTCTGCCGTGAGCTTGATGCTTTTGCACTCTGACACAGAACAGCTTGGGGTGAACAAGTCTGTTACTAATGTATTACTCAAAGGCAGTCTGAAAACCCAATGGCTGCAACATATATTTTCACCTTAAAGAGGTACACTGAGAATCCTTTGCTGTTGAAGAAAATAAATACATATGCAGCTTGAAGGCCCGTGCTCTGTTTCGGGAATAAGCTACACAGGCTTTCTTTTCTCTTATTCCAAAATAAATGATCATGCTCTGCCCAGATGTTTTTTGCCTCTTTGCAGATTATTTCCTCTCTTTTTTCCAGGTTACATAGACCATCTGCAGTGCAGGCAAGAGAATGATGCATCACAGTTGAAGATAGCAAAGGTTTGCCATCTGCTTGCCCTGGCAGTTCAAGCATTAATGGTAGTTTTGAGATTTAATTATTGCACACTTGTGAAGCCATGGGTTCTTTGCTGGCTGAAAAATCAGATATTCAGGCTATAGGAGAGACCCTCGCTGGCCAGCGGAACTCTGCTGATGCTGTGCGGTACTTGTAACGGAGTAGGACAAGCAGCTCTGTAACAATCTCACTCCATTAGTTTTCCTCTTCCAAAATGAGTGCCCTGCTCACCTCAATTTGTTAATGAGGAGGTTGGCTGACAGGAATGAATGAAGTCAGAGCATTAGCTGTTGGGGGAATAGTCTCCTTCCTGGCTCAATGCTCCCAAGTGAAAGTCAGCTTTGCAGGAGCTTCCCTTTGTGCCCGGCAGCAGATCTCAGCTCTAGTTCCAGACCCAAATGTTTTGACCCTATGGAGGCCCAGCACAGCTCCTGTGTACACAGCTGAACTCGGAGAGCATCCAGATGTGGGCAGCACTCAGCTCCTCCAGCACATGGAAATGCTAGAAAACAGGCTGTGGGCGTCACCCCATCCACAGAGAAGAGGAGAGGTGAAACCAGGTTTCTGGGGCATCACCGCTTCCCGGTGAAATGCCTTCTGGAAACCTGGAAACCAAGAGATGAGGAAACATCCCAAACCTACCAGGAATCACTTGCAGATGCCAAGTGCTCCCAATAACTGTGAAGTGTGACTCAAGGAGGTGGTAGTCCTGCAACATGCTCAGCACCAGCAGCCAGAAAAGGAGAAGGGTGCTCCAGCCATCTCCGAGGAGACCCACTGTGAGGAGGAGTGAGAAATCACCAGAACAAGGTCTTCTAGCTGCATGAATCTAAGTGAACACTTTGGTCTTAGATACCCAAGCCTCTGGGCTGTGAGATGGCCAAGCCACATCTGGCCACAGAAAGGAGGTCTGGCTTTTAGGACAGTCCAGCTCTCGGGCCAGCCAGGCGGCCAGCACGACCTGGGGAGCCTTGTGGCCTCTCCCAAACTCTTCCCACCCCTACGTGTCCCCAGCCACACCAGCATCGTGATGGGATGGGGGCTTGCTGGCCATGCCCCAATGCGTTTCATGGGAAGAGGAGCCTGTGGCCCAGTGGCATGGTTTATCCTGCAGGGAGAGGCCACAGTTGGACCCCTGCGGCACATCTGGAGGGTTCAGGTAGCTGAACAACTGCAGCAGTTCAGGTAGGAAGGGGCTTTCATGTGCTTAATGTGATTTCACAGGACCATAGCCAGGAGCTGCAGTCTCTCACCACCTCGCCTTGTGCCAGATACACACTTCTCCTCCTCATCCACCACGTGGTAAGTAATAAAGACAGGGGGTCTGCAAACTCACTGCTGGCAGAGCAGTGAAAAGGAGCGAGAGACGTCTGTGACTCCATTTTTCTGTCACTCAAAGCGATGATCTCTGCTGCCATGCACCTGGAATAGGGAAATTTTGCTCCTCTTGTTAAAATTCCATGCACGCAGTCTGCCTTGCTTATAAACTGAAACACAAGTTGGGATCCACCTGCTTAGTATAATTCAGTGCTTGCAGTTTAGTGTGATTATAGCTGATTTGTTTGATCTAGTGTATGAAAACTGTTTGTCATCTGCTACTTTACCCGATGTGGAAGGTTTGGGGACATCTGCACAGACAGCAATATAGATCTCTGTGTTGTATTAGCTCATAATACACTAATTATCATGTGCTCTATTTTATTTCCTTTCTACACAGCCTGCTTCACTTCCTCAGGGGTTTCTCTGCACCAGGAAAAATACAGAAAAAATGTAGTTTTCATCAAGACCTCTGATGTTTCTAAAACAACGTTATCCCATGACTTCTTCCTGCCAGGCAGGGAATAAGAACTACATTGAATCATCTTGCAACTAAAACCGGTGAGGCTGGGGCAAAGGAATCCTGACATCTTCAAGAGCTGTCTTGTGGGGGTTCCTCCATTTGGTGCTATTAGGGGGGCTCAGGAAAAGAAAGCACATGGCCTCCAGGCTTGCTGGCCTGCTCTCAGCCTGCGTGTCCAGGTCTCCTTCACTCCAGTGAGTCACGAAGCAGTGACCAGCACATGTGTGAGTGCTGTTCCCAGGGGCACCCTTGGGGAGATGTGCACACCGTGTCACTGAAGAGCCTTCCCAGGTGTCATGCTTTAGTGCTACCCAACAATAAAGCAGGTTTTCCCCACAGAGGATACAGCTGAGTGGTTTGAGCACTCTCATGTACAATTCACTTTGCCAGTAGGTCTTTTCCCTCTAAAAATTCCATTTGATTCCTGAGAAGTGTTTCCAGTGAAACTTGTCCGATGGTGTCCATCACTGACATCTTGGGTGGTACCACTACCAGCTCCCAGGAGCACATCTCTCCTCATCCTCGCCGGGCTTTGAGGGAAGCATGTGAGTTCCTGATGGCAAAACTCCTGTCACCTTCAAGAGGACAGTGTCAGGCCTTTTGCATCTTCTGCTGCGCTGGTTTTCAATCAGGACCATCAGGCTGCAGCAATTAGCCTGTTCCTAAAACTGATGAAGAGAAACCATGTGTGGCTGCCGATGACATTCATCTCACCTAGTTGGATGGGGGGAAAAAAAAAGAGAGAAAGGTTGTGCAAGTCTGAATTTGGCCACCTATCTCCTCAGACACAACATGTGTTTCCATGCAAGCAAGAAGAAAATGGGTGACTAACACACAGCTCTGCTGCTCGGCAGCTGGCCCCCGGATCCTCCTCCGTGGCGCTAAATGTGTCCCTGGCAAACAGAAGATTGAGATTTTAAATGAGGAATTAATGAAAATGCACTCTTTTCCTGCTTGTTGTCCCTTTAAATTCAGTTTCCATGGAAACGGGTCTGGAGAGGCTGCCTGGAGGGAGCCAGGAGAGATCTCTGCCTGGCCGCCTTCCCCTCCGGGTTGCCAGCTGAGCCACCCCAATTGCCAGGCATTTACAGAGGTTTTTGCTATCATCATTTATGCCTGGAATAGGAGCGATGGCTCCTCATGGGTTCCTTCTTTAAGGAGTCCCAAGGTGGTCAGCCATGCTGCTGTTGCCTGCAGCTAGGCCGCTTGCAAGTGGAGCTCCTCTCCTTCCATTGCCTGTCCGGTGGAGCACAGGCTAGTCTGAACCTGCCGCACTGCCACGTCGCTGAAAATGTCACTCCTGTTAGAAACATCCATTCTACTGCTTTTTTCTTTTTTAAAAGTGGTGGTGGGTGTGATCTGAGCATGCAGACCGAGCTGGGAGTGGTGGCAGAGGGACAACTTTGTCGTTAATTCAATGTTTATCCTAGGGGAAAATTTGATACCCCACCTGGAGTACTGTGTCCAGCTCTGGGGTCCCCAGCACAAGACAGACACAGACCTGTTGGAGCAGGTCCAGAGGAGGGACACAAAAATGGTCAGAGGGCTGGAACACCTTTCCTGTGAAGAAAGGCTGAGAGAGTTGGGGTTGTTCAGCCTGGAGAAGGCTCCAGGGGGACCTTATTGTGGCCTTTCAATACTTAAAGGGGGCTTATAAGAAAGATGGGGACAGACTTTTTAGTAGGGCCTGTTGCGATAGGACAAGGGGCAATGGTTTAAACTGAAAGAGGGTAGGTTTAGATTGGACATAAG
>NW_008795122.1:4703854-4704861 GCF_000699145.1 Aptenodytes forsteri | reverse complement strand
AGGCTGAGAGAGTTGGGGTTGTTCAGCCTGGAGAAGGCTCCAGGGGGACCTTATTGTGGCCTTTCAATACTTAAAGGGGGCTTATAAGAAAGATGGGGACAGACTTTTTAGTAGGGCCTGTTGCGATAGGACAAGGGGCAATGGTTTAAACTGAAAGAGGGTAGGTTTAGGTTGGACATAAGGAAGAAATTTTTTTATGATGAGGGTGGTGAGGCACAGGAACAGGTTGCCCAGAGAAGTTGTGGATGCCCCATCATTGGAAGTGTTCAAGGTCAGGTCAGGCGGGGCTTTGAGCAACCTGATGTAGTGAAAGATGTCCCTACCTGTGACAGGGGGTTGGGCTAGATGATCTTTAAAGGTCTCTTCCAACCCAAACCGATCGTATCACTGAGCCCCTCATTTCTGCCAGACCCATCACCAAGTTGTTTTATAGCAGGGTGGGGAACAGCACGTATCCTGAAAAATGGCCTGAGAGCTTTTGGCTGCAGTCGAGGGTGCAGTGTTTCTTGGAGTTATGCTGGAGGACCGTACCGGGTACAGAGAGCGAGGCGGGATATGGCTGCATCCATACCCTCTTGGATAGCCAGCCGTGCCTCTGGGTTTCTCTTAGAGGGAATTCACTGGCTTGTTCTCAAAAAGACCCCAGGAACAAACTGTCCTATGTACAGCACAAAGAACCAGTGGAGTAGGACCAACTACTTGTGGGAGATGTGGTGGTCGGAGGCCGTCTTGGGCTTAGCGACCATGAAATGATAGAATTTTCCATTCTTGGTGAAGTAAGGAGGGGGGGCAGCAAACACGCAACCATGGACTTCCGGAGGGCAGACTTTGGCCTGTTCAGGACGCTGGTTGAGAGAGTCCCTTGGGAGACAGTCCTGAAGGGCAAAGGGGTCCAGGAAGGCTGGACGATCTTCAAGAAGGAAGTCTTAAAGGCGCAGGAGCAGGCTGTCCCTGTACGCCGTAAGAAGAACGGGCGGGGAAGACGACCGGCCTGGCTGAACGGGGAG
>NW_008795122.1:4700764-4702430 GCF_000699145.1 Aptenodytes forsteri | reverse complement strand
TGCGCCAGGGGAGGTTTAGATTGGACGTGAGGAAAAATTTCTTTACTGAAAGAGTGGTGAAACATTGGGACAGGCTGCCCCGGGAGGGGGGGAGGTTTAGATTGGATGTAAGGAAAAATTTCTTTACTGAAAGAGTGGTTAAACATTGACAGGCTGCCCCTGGAGGTATTTAAAAGACGAGTAGATGCCACGCATGAGGACATGTTTTAGTGGACATGGTGGTGTTGGGTCGATGGTTGGACTCGATGATCTTAGAGGTCTTTTCCAACCTCAATGATTCTATGATTCTATGATTCTATGACCCAAAAGCAAACTGTAAAGTGATGGTGTTTGTCTGTGTAGATCCACCCTTTTTCCAGGTGAAGAAAACCTAAGGGTCTTAGACCTATAATATTTGGGGGTCGCACAGTCCCAGGAATGGTGGCTGTTTTTACCGCTGTTGAGATGCATCTGCTTCCATTTTTGTTAGCCTTTGAGGAGATACTTCTGGTGTGTCTGTGAAAGGTTGTCTTAATGAAATCTGAATTTTTAGTGGAAGGTGACTAACAGTATAAGCTTCATCCACCCTCCCAGCTGAGTTCTGCAGACAAGTACAGTTCCAATGTAAAAACAAAAGTAATTTTTAAATGTAATTAATCCTAATCAGAATAATTCAATGTTAGCTGTTGTTGCTTCAGATATGCATAAAAGCATTGCCCTCCTTGGTTACCTAGATGCTTGCCTATAATTAGAAAGACAGACTATCATATCTGAGATGTAATACTGAAATTGTTTTCTGCAAGCCAGTTGAGCAATATCTTGCATATTGTACCAGAAATATTCTCTGCTTGCTGCTGGTGCAGTCTCAGGTGGAGTATAACCTTCACTGTTGTGCAGCCAGACTTCAAGGAGGATGTAAACCCGTACTGGGGAGAATTCAGAGAGCAACGGGTATGACCAGAAGTCTAGAAAATACGACCTATGAGACAAAATTGAACAAACTGAGATTGTTTCGTATAAGTGGAGACAAACCAAAGGGATACATCTCAGTGAAGGGATGAAGTAAAACTACAGAGAGGAAGGTAGTAAAATGCTTTCCATGTCCACAATGGATAGAAGAGAAATAATGAGCTTAAACTGCAACAAGGGAAACAGTCTAGATGTTAGGAAAACTTCTGCAGTGATAGGGACAGTCATAAAATAGGGACTTAGAGAGATTATCTAAGCCAAATACCCCCATCTCAAAGGGGAACTGGCAGATGCTTGCGCTCTCCTGACTTAAGATATTCTCAGTATCCAAGATGCCATCCCATCTTTGGACAGCCTGTTGCAATGCTTCACTGTGAGTTCCCTTTGAGGAAAGCTGTGCTTAATTCTTCACTTTTTATCCATGGTAAACAATTCACCTTCTCTTTTTTCCTCACTTTTGCGACATTTGGGCACACTGTGATGCTTTGACCCCTTTCCCTAGCACTGCTCCCCAGCCCGCCATTTCCTGCCGACATGGGAGAGCACTGTCATGGCGGTGTCTCCTCTCTTCAGACTGCTCCTCCAGTTTCTCTACATCATTTTGCATGCTACTCCCGTTCTCCAGCACGCCGATAACCCTTCTCCTGTACAGGGAGAGAATAACTTTTTGCGGGCCCCGTGTCGAGGGCCCCCCCGCCCACGGCCGCGCCCGGGCGGG
>NW_008795122.1:4693164-4700320 GCF_000699145.1 Aptenodytes forsteri | reverse complement strand
AGGCTTGTCCGGTGGCCCCGGGCAGCGGTTGTGACCGTTTCCCTTCTCGTGGGCGCGGGGGCTGGGCGAGCAGCGACGCGTGGCATCTGCCCGGGTAGCTGCTGGGGTAAATGAGCCAAAACAGGGGAAATTGGGTTACCTGGGAGCTGTCCTTGGCTCGTGCTCTATTAGGGGTAACGTGGTAGCATCACTTTTATTTTCCCAAAGCTCTGAGAGCCTGAGAAAGTTTGAGCGCTTCCAGATTCACGTCATTGTTAAAAAAAAAACAGGAAGAAAAATGAGCTCCCATGTCTCGTCACTACAGCTCACCTTTGTGCTAGAACAGTACAGCTATAACGAAGGCACTATGGAAGGGTATAAAGATCATCAAATCAAACCCAAGCACCTGTCTGGTGTAGGGCCATGCTCATGTCTGCTGCTGCTAACTAGGCCGCCACTGCCTCTGCCTCCGCTCTGTTCTGTGGAGGGTCTTTCTGTCAAGATGTCTTGGCTGCTTCTGCTGGCAACAACAAGCATTGGTTCAGGAAAGAAGGAGACTTGCAGCCAGTGGGGGAGTATGTGCCCTGGTCCCCTTCTAGTCCCCTGTGGATGTGCCCTCGTTTTTCTAGACCTGTATTCTGTCTGGGGAGAAACAGAAGTGGCCTCCTTTTCCTCCTTCGGGGACAGAGATCAGGCTCAGACCATCAACTTGAAAATCTGTAGGGACAGGGGAGTACCCAAGTACTCGTCCCGGGTGGTGAGGGGGTGTGACACCATCATACTTCAGCTAACAAAACATCTTATTGTGGCACCTGAAAATGGTGGGGAATTTCAGAAATTCTGCCCAGCAAAGCAAGTCTGGTGGTGGGTAGGTTGCTGCACCTGGCTTCCTCTTTCGTACTGACACCTGAACGTCTGGTTTCATGAAACCTTACTGAAAACTGCATAGTGCTCTAATTGTAACAGCTTATCCAGGACAGTAAAAATGAAAGCTGACAGCAGAAAGCTGAAGAAGTGTATCATGATACTGAGTGACAGGATGATAAAATGGCAGGTGAAATTCAGAGTTGAAGAATCTAATCTGATGTGCATAGAGAAAAACTATCCTAATACTTACACAGCAAGTTGGTCTCTGCTGGTTGTTGTCATTAGAAAGGAGGTTTAGTTTCACAGTAGATGTAGATAACTGTGAGAATGTCATGTCAAAAGAGCAGATTCAACATTGGGCATGATTACAAAAGATACAGAGAACAAAAGGGAAAATATTATTATGCCATCATATCGCCTGTGTCCTGAATACTGTGTATAGTTCTGGTCTCGTCCTCCACCGTGGAAAGTATGCAGTAGACTAAAAACAGTACAGAGAAGAGCACCAGGGATGATCTGGGGAACAAGGAATGGTAGCTGTGGAGGAAACTCCTAAATACATTGTTACCTTTCAGGCTGGCGAGATGATTGATTTGGAAATCTTACAGAGGTCTGTAAAGTAATGAGTAACGTCACAGGTGGATAGGGAAGAAATGAGTAGGGAAGAGTCAGTTCTAACACAAGAATTAAGGGTGTGTCAAATTAATTCATCTGGTGGGGCTCAGAGCAAACAAAGCAGGTACCAGTTTTGGAACTTGTTGCAATAGGAAGTTGCGAATGTCAAAACTTCACAGAAGCTCAAAAAGCCATTAGACAAATTCAGGCAAAAAAATCAGATTGAGATATTAAAAATGAATATGCCCCCATACCTCAAGGCTGCTGCGTTAAAGATCACAGTAATTAGAATAGCATGCTGGGGAAATACTTTTTTCTTTTTATGTTCTCCTGCTCTTCCGTAAGCACTGCTGTTGGCGGCATTTGGAGACAGGGCACTGAACTTACTTGTCCTTTAGTCTGCTACAGTTTGGTGGTTCTTGAAGCAAGCCAGGAATTCTCAGGCACATCTGTGCTTCTAGTTGATGCCACTCTGTGAGCACAGGGTATTGCCTGGTTTAATGAGAAAACTAGACCGAGAGGAACGCTTAAATATTGTGCTTCCAAGTAAGTGTTAATGTAATCCTTCATGCATGTGGTCTGAATTTATAATTTGGCTGTCGTCTTGTATAATAAAAATAAAAAAAATTACAAAGTTGCTAACGTTGGTAGACCATAGCAAGGGATGTGCAGGATTTTATCCTTTGAATTCCTTCAGACCTGAACTTGGAAGCAATCATCCTTGTTACAAGGACCTTCAACATACTTAGAGGCATGACAGTGTGTAGCACCTGTACTTTTTATCTTCACTAGCTAGGATAATGAGGCTGAATTTATCCTTCCTTTGAGGGAGAGAGCAATCAGCTCTGCTGGAATAAAAAACCTGGCTTATTTAATTTCCTTTTAGCATGTATTGTGATAGCACAGGAGGTATTCCAGAGAGACTACTTAACAGGCAATAAAAAAAATGTAGTGATGAGTACTTTAGAAGCATGAGCAGTAAGAGGAGGTACCAGAAATCGAGTGAGTTGCTTTAGTACAAACCCAGAAAGCAACTAGAATAATTTTTTTCTGTGTTTTCAGTGAAAGCTAAGGTATGGGAATATTGTAAGAACTGTTGGTTATGTACTTGTGGTAAAGTGAAGCCCATTTAGTGTTAGCCATTAGAATTGTTAATTTCTTGTTCCCTGTGTGATGCTTTGGTTTTTTAATTTAATCTGCTGCACTGATCTATATTTAGAAAGATGGTATCTTTATATAATTTCTTTTTTGTATGTTCAAAGGAAAATGAAAACATAGAACCCGACATCAGCCTTACTCAGTTTCTGATGTACGTACTGCATACAGATTGCTATATAGAGAAAGAGCATATTTAATTCCATACAGAAAATTGGAAGTAGTTTATTACAGATAGCAGCTGTTTGTCTGTTTTGTTCTAAAGGCAGGCAGGAAGCTGTGAATAAGCTGAAGGATGCGTGGAGCAGGGGCCCTTGTGTCGTACACTACCTGCAGGGTGCCTCGTGTACTGGAGCCTGGGTGTTTGTGTGATGTGAGTAGCAAGAAGAAAACAGCAGTCTGAAGAGGTCTTGGAGTGGTGCTACTTAGTACGTCAGATTTCTTCTCGTGATTAAATTGTATGTTTTTTGGAGAGAAGAGTGCTCTTACCTACAAATCCCAGAATAAAGGCCACTTGTCCTGAAAAAGTTCAGTACCTTTCAGTATGGCGGGTACTCTGTCCACAAGTCAGTCTTTCTGTGGGTGTGTATTTCTCAAAATCCTGCTGTGGGATCTTTGAAAATTCTTTCTGCTCTGTAAAAGCAGGTTGCTTTTCTTTTCTGTACGTTCCTTCAAGGAGCATTAAGAGTTTGAAAACTGACTGTTCTCTATAAGTTAAACTTCTATTACGCTAACGTTAAAAGAAAGTGGCAAGTTAAGATGTCTACAGCGTGTAAGACTTTATTTTATCTTTCCTGTGATTGTTTACGCCATCAGCATGGAGCTACAGAGTTTAGCACGTGGTTTTGAGAGTACCGTCTGGTTTTAACTGAAGTAACTGTGTATAGCTAGAAGTAATCCTTCGATCACAGTCCTTCATAACCCTTTTTCTTTCTCTGCATAGCCCTTGATTGCAGACAGGCCAGCAGAAAGACGATTAATTGCACTCTTTGGGACTGTTTCCCATGCAGCTGAAAGAAGTGTGATTGATCTGCAACCTCTTAATCTGAATAAATTCCTTGTCTGATTATATTATATAGCAAGTCAGTGATTGTAACAACATGAGAGTCCTTCACTCCTTGTCCACTCATACTGAATGTGTGTCTAGCTTATTACCTGTCAATATAAATTAGATACACATTAGGTGCGAGCACATCATAATATTTCTATTGAGTCAGCTGGGGCACATGTCATAGCATTTATCTTGGCTTTAGAAAGAAAATTATATCTGATCTGGCATGAGATCCACTGTAGAAAATTACCACTTTGAAAACTGTGGAAAAAATATATATCAGTAGATTGTACCAATTAATGGCTTTCTGTTGTGTATTTGTGGCATTTTTGACCCAGTATTAGGACTTTATGGAAACCTGGACTTACATTTAGTTTGGCTGAGCAGTTGGAGAACATCTGGATTTTCTAGCTATTCCACAGTACTTCATGGAGTGCTGTGAGACTAAAGGAAAGTGCTAAGCACCAGTACCAAGGTGTTTTCTGGGTTGTTTGGGGTTTTTTGTTGTTTGGTTTTTTTTTAAGATTTGAAGAACAGGTAAATGCAAGGTTAGTGTTAAATTCATTTGAGCTTTAGGAAGTTAGCAGGTTGCTGTTTGTCAGCAAGTTCCTGGAACAGGCTCTTTGCCTCCTCAGCTGTGCAGTGAAACTTGGCTTAGTTTTATTCTATGCCAGACAAAAATCAGACTACAAAGTGCCTCTTTGCTGCTTGAAACAGAAAATACCATAGGCAGAGCTTAGTACATTTCTTTTTCTCACTGGCTGTGTCTCACACCATTTTTCTACATGGGCACAGATGTTTTCAGTAGCTGTGGACTGTGTGAGCTAGAATAAACTTTGCTGTACCAGTAAAGAACATTGCTGCAAAATTAAAGAATGTAGATTTGTCCTGGTGTGTCATGAGCACATGAAGAAAAAAGATACAAAATTCCTGTATCAGAATACTTCTTTAGTACGTGGCGTTGGAACAGTAAATTATTTTTCCTTTAACAAGCTACTGTTTTGCTAGACACTGAGACTACTGTAGGTCTTTAAGATGATGTTCTCCCAGCGACTGCTGCATCCTTACTAGAAAGAAAGGGGTTTATAGGAAGTAGTAGCTTCTATTAGACTTCTTTCAGCTATTTCCTTTTGAAAAAAAAATCTGTAATTTCCATATCACTTGAACATCTTACGGTTAGTTTTAAATAGATGTGAGATTGTCCTTATTGCCTCAGGTCTGTATTCCATCTCCTGATGTGCCACGGTACTTCTATGTCTAATAGGTTGTGTGTAGGGGGGAAATTGCTCCAATCTCACATTGTTGTACTAATGTGTCATGTTCAGTCTGTATAAAAAGCCATCATAGAAAAGACAGTCGTAACTGCTGAATGGTAGGGAAAAAACCTGTGATCTGCAAATCTATGTGATCTGCAAAACATTGCACTCTGCACTTATAACTGATTGAGCTGGCTTCTTGCAAGGAAAGGTAGACATGACTAGAACTGCTGCCATGTGGTGGAGCAGAGAAGGTAGAGAAGTTCCTCATTCCTCTGGGGCTAAACTGAGAAGCTTGAAGTGCCTCACTGGGGCTGAACACATGGGCTGAGCTGGGAGCTCTTCTCTGAGGCAGGGCAGTGGCAGGCACCAGCCCAGTCCACCTTTTGAAGTCCTGAGAAAGTGTACCCTCATACGAGTGCTCATCAGCGATAGCACCATATATCGAAATAAACACTTAACCTTTTGATTTCACAGAATAAATGTTGTTCGTCATCTTTAAGCTTGCTTGGTCTTTAGGGAGAACTGGGGTAACTCTGCTGAAAACTGGACACCTTTTCCTGGCATTACTCTCTCCAGAAAAAAGAAGTGCTGTTGCTGCTGCATACAAGCGTGCATGCATCGTCACATCTGGGACGCGTCTGGGAGCCTGAAGAGCGTGGGTGTGCAGCACAGCGGCAGCAGCAAGGCATTGAGGCTGGCCATGGAAGTGCCAGCTGTTGGGGTCTAGTTTACCCAGCAGTAGTTAGTTGGTACTTTTTTGGCCAGAGAGTAGAGAGGCAGGCTGTGATTTCAGCTACATTGATGGGAAAAGAGGAAAAATGGGTCTGCTTGGAAAGCCAGCTTCCACCTTGTTGGTTGGTTACGTAGGTGCCTTTACTGTCCATCGTAAGCCCAGGCCACCTGAGGTTGCAGATACCAAAACTGTTGTAACTGAAGGAATGTGTGTGTAGGTGAGTCAGCATCACTGGAGCAGCTTTTATTCCTTGGATGTATCAGGTTAAGCAGGGCTGCTTGTTCCTGACCCTGCACTGACCTTTGCTTTGTGCAGTTGTTCAGGGAAATGGGTTGGGAACCTGGTTTGGTTGTTCCACATGCTAAATATAAACTCAGCACAGCTAAAATGTAGAAGTCCCCCACACCTCGCAGCCAGATCAGTTTGCTTTTTCCATATGCTGACCAGCTGCACAGACACCTTTCGTGGTAGAGTGGAAGGGTGGGAATGAGTGATGGGAGGCAGATCTGCATAGGGGAGTTCTGCTGTTGAAGAAGCGGACATCTGGTGGGAGTAGGGCTACGGTTTGCTGCTGAATGTGCCTGAGGTTCCCAAACTCTAAGCCTTCCCTTCACACCACCTTTTGGTCTCTGAGCTGTTATTGCCTAACTTCTCATCATTGGGTTTTTTGAGGGTTTTTTTTTTTTCTTCGTAGACAGATAAGAATTTCTGATGAATATTTAAAAGTGTAGTATTACTTGATAAAATTATTTGGACTCCTTAGTTTAAGAATACGATGCTGATCTTTGTTTGCCTTTCATGATTGGATAATAGTATTTGAGATTAAAGGTATTATAAGATTTTTCCCTCATTTGGGAAATTTGGGACTCTCCACTGGCCTTATTTTTGTGCTACATTGTTCACTTTGCTCTCCTTAATAGAATATATTGTCTATTATATTTAGATCGTACTGTATTCTGAAGTGGTTAGGGTAAATGCATTTAAAGTATATACACGTACACAATTTATATAGAATTTTTAAATCTGCTTTTCTTTAAATGTTTTGTCTTTTTTTAGGTCCCCAAATACTTGTCACAACAGTGGAATAAAGCTTCAGGAAGGGGTGAAGTGGGAAAACTAAGGATTGCCAAGTAAGCCTTTACTGTACCTTTATTCGTTGCAATTCTTAGAAGTTACCTGCAGTAAAATAGATTATGTTGCACCTCTTTTAATAGATAATCCTGTTTCTTGCAAACACTGTGCATATTTCTCTGAAACCTGAAAAGTACTTGCTTGTATAGTGATTATCAATACATGAATGATATGAAATTATACTAGGGTGTGGCTGTGTACCACTACATGATGTTTGATTTCTTAAACCCAAGAAATATGCACATCTAACTGGATAATGTTCTTTAACTTACTTATGTGCTATTTTGCTGCTTCTGTTCTCACCTGCTGACTTTTCCCATTTATTTTTGGGCATCAGCATAAAAAAAAAAAATTGAGCAGCTCAGG
>NW_008795122.1:4656296-4692740 GCF_000699145.1 Aptenodytes forsteri | reverse complement strand
AGTTCTTTGAGGCTGGCCATGGAAGTGCCAGCTGTTGGGGTCTAGTTTACCCAGCAGTAGTTAGTTGGTACTTTTTTGGCCAGAGAGTAGAGAGGCAGGCTGTGATTTCAGCTACATTGATGGGAAAAGAGGAAAAATGGGTCTGCTTGGAAAGCCAGCTTCCACCTTGTTGGTTGGTTACGTAGGTGCCTTTACTGTCCATCGTAAGCCCAGGCCACCTGAGGTTGCAGATACCAAAACTGTTGTAACTGAAGGAATGTGTGTGTAGGTGAGTCAGCATCACTGGAGCAGCTTTTATTCCTTGGATGTATCAGGTTAAGCAGGGCTGCTTGTTCCTGACCCTGCACTGACCTTTGCTTTGTGCAGTTGTTCAGGGAAATGGGTTGGGAACCTGGTTTGGTTGTTCCACATGCTAAATATAAACTCAGCACAGCTAAAATGTAGAAGTCCCCCACACCTCGCAGCCAGATCAGTTTGCTTTTTCCATATGCTGACCAGCTGCACAGACACCTTTCGTGGTAGAGTGGAAGGGTGGGAATGAGTGATGGGAGGCAGATCTGCATAGGGGAGTTCTGCTGTTGAAGAAGCGGACATCTGGTGGGAGTAGGGCTACGGTTTGCTGCTGAATGTGCCTGAGGTTCCCAAACTCTAAGCCTTCCCTTCACACCACCTTTTGGTCTCTGAGCTGTTATTGCCTAACTTCTCATCATTGGGTTTTTTGAGGGTTTTTTTTTTTTCTTCGTAGACAGATAAGAATTTCTGATGAATATTTAAAAGTGTAGTATTACTTGATAAAATTATTTGGACTCCTTAGTTTAAGAATACGATGCTGATCTTTGTTTGCCTTTCATGATTGGATAATAGTATTTGAGATTAAAGGTATTATAAGATTTTTCCCTCATTTGGGAAATTTGGGACTCTCCACTGGCCTTATTTTTGTGCTACATTGTTCACTTTGCTCTCCTTAATAGAATATATTGTCTATTATATTTAGATCGTACTGTATTCTGAAGTGGTTAGGGTAAATGCATTTAAAGTATATACACGTACACAATTTATATAGAATTTTTAAATCTGCTTTTCTTTAAATGTGTCTTCTTTTTTTAGGTCCCCAAATACTTGTCACAACAGTGGAATAAAGCTTCAGGAAGGGGTGAAGTGGGAAAACTAAGGATTGCCAAGTAAGCCTTTACTGTACCTTTATTCGTTGCAATTCTTAGAAGTTACCTGCAGTAAAATAGATTATGTTGCACCTCTTTTAATAGATAATCCTGTTTCTTGCAAACACTGTGCATATTTCTCTGAAACCTGAAAAGTACTTGCTTGTATAGTGATTATCAATACATGAATGATATGAAATTATACTAGGGTGTGGCTGTGTACCACTACATGATGTTTGATTTCTTAAACCCAAGAAATATGCACATCTAACTGGATAATGTTCTTTAACTTACTTATGTGCTATTTTGCTGCTTCTGTTCTCACCTGCTGACTTTTCCCATTTATTTTTGGGCATCAGCATAAAAAAAAAAAATTGAGCAGCTCAGGAGTGAAGATGAGTAACAGAACTAGAATTTTAATTTGCTTTTTTATCAGGGAAGCTAAACTTGTGGAATTAGATTATGGAAACTAAAACATTAAATATTTTCTTTTGCAGAAATCAAGGAAGAACAGAAGTAAGTAATTACTAAATACAAAGGCTGTAAATGTCTTATATTTTAAACTCTAAAAATTGTGTAGAACATGCTGGTTTCTAATGTCATATATTTTTTGTTATACCTGTAATGAAGCATTGTACCGCAGAATCAGGAGGAAAGAATTCTGTTTGTAGCTTCTGCCCATAGGTTTACTGTGGGACTTTCATCAAGTCTCTTTGTTCCTGAAGTTTATTTATGCATCTGTAAGCAGCAATGGTAGTAGCGGCCTTCTTTCTAAACATTTTGAGACGTTAGTGCAAAAGGCTGCCTGAGAACTAAGGAGGATGATGATAAAGCGAAAGGAGCTGGAGATGGAGGGTTGCAATTTCAGAAAGTATTTTGTCTTAAATTCGGAATTTGGTCCTACTAAATCTAAAGCAACTTGAAGGTTTTTCTGTATGCAAAGGTAAATGCATTTATTATAGCAACCTCAGTGAATGATGGTTAACTTCCTGTGTCTTTTACAAGAGATAAGGAAAGTTGCATTAGTTAGAATTACTTCAAATACCATGTAGGTCTGTCACTGAATTGGAAGACACTCTGGACGAAAAAATGTCAGGGAAGCAGGCTGCATTTGTCATTTGATAACCTGGCCAAACTCCTTTTAGAATAAGTGGAGAGAGTTCTACTGGAGGTTTGGATGTTTGATTGGACTCTTCTAGGCTGGAATACGAGCCAACCTCCCTAATTTTGTGAGCCCCACGCCAAAATCTTGGTATTGATGAGAGCCACAAAGCGCATTTTGCAGTCTGTGTAGAGCCAAGTGGTGAGGAACCCCATGAGAATGGGTGGCTTCCCGGGGACCCTGTTGCTGCATGGCAGAATGAGGCTAAGCAGGACATACAGGGAAAGAATGCAGCACAGGTCTGAACAGTCCCTTCTCAGGTTTCTTGCTGTGTCCTGTGACTAGGGATTCTGGCTACCCAGTCCCCCCAGTACCTCCTCAGCTCCTGTATTGGGCATACAATGTAAACATAGCAAAGGAGCTGTATTTGAACCTCTCCTGGGCTGCATGCAATTCAGGAGTCCCCAGGCTAATAACACTTGTGGTACAGCAGCACTTTTTCTGGAACTCAGCTGTCTGTGTGAAACATTTTAAAGCACCCATACTGAACAATGTCTGAAAACCTATTATGCCTTACACTTTAATAAGTAAAATCAAATTGTTCTCTGACTTCACGAGGAAGTAATTTACAATTTTTTAAAAGATGAGTAAATCTTACTAAGTACATGAAAGCTTTGAATTCTGTATTTCAACAAGAGATCAATACATTAAGACTCTTGCCCCACTCTTTATGTTTTTGAAATGGAAATGTGCTATACTACTTGGTTTTTTCATCTGTTTTTGTTTCCCCATAACTCTTAAAGATGTGTAATTGAGTCTGTTTAGTAACACTGTGGTAATTGTGACTGTTAGGTGTCATTTACTTTGAATGAAGAGCTTGCAAGCATCAATGATATTGGAGGAAAACCTGCTTCAGTCAGTGCACCAAGGGAACATCCATTTCTTTTGCAAAGTGTGGGAGGACAGACCTTAACAGTGTTCACAGAAAGTTCAGTAGGTAAGTTAGAATTAAAGTTATTTGTTACGATTCCAGTATACATGATTTCAATAAACTGGCTGCTGTAAAGGCCAGTAGACTCAGAAGGCAGATTTTGTCTCTCTTTTGTTGTTATCTGCATACATATCACTGTTGTTCTTTTTTTGTGCCTGTCTCTCTTCTTCATATGAGCGAGCAACTAATTTGAGTTCTCCACATAGGGTTATTATGTACATTTCAGCTGTGGGTCTGCTGAAGAGAACAGAGAGATTGTGGAGTGCGGTACCTTGTATGTTCCTTTTTAGGCTTCTCACTGGAAAAAATGTTCTTATGGTCCCACGGACTTTTGGGATCAACTAATATTTTTTTTTTCCTCCTTGAATTGGTCTCTGCTGTGAATATAGTTTTATAAGAATGCTGATTCTTCCTCTGTCCAGTTGAACAGATCCATTTTAGCAATAAACACATCTGTTCACCACATTTTCTTGAAGTATATATGGTTTAAGTGTATTAAAGCTTAATAAGGTCATAATACCAAACAGGGCAGCCGTAAGGTTATAATTTTTCTCACTGGATTTCAGCTGTTTGGCCTGCCTTAAGCTCAGTAGCTGTATGAGTGATTAGGATATTCAAGATCATATGTCCTAAATTGCATGTTAGACTTAAGGTACATGGTAGTGTTACACTGTACAGTAAGGTCAGCAGACTGCCTTGCATGTAACTCCCATGTGCTGTAAGGTTTTCTACTGAGATTACATAGTCATGTTCTGGATGTTGGAGAGAGAAGGAAGGTGTCTGCAGAGCATATCTCATTGTCTGCAGAAGGTACGTCAGTTTCAGGCACTTAGGTTTTGGTGTCCCCAGAAGACAAACAATAGTAATATTTTTTTGATACCTCTGCCTTCTGTGGGGCAGAAAATTACAGTGTGACCAGCTTCTCACGTTTTGATGTTCAAAGGCTGGCAAGTAATTGCTGTGATGGCAGTGTGATGCTTTATCGAATAAATGAGGGAGGGAGAATTGTAACTCACAGGACGGAGTTAGAATACGTAGCAAGTTTGATCACCTCCTTTTTAAAATCTATTTAAAGATTTAATGGCTGTGCATTGAGATATTAAGGTACAAGTAGCTTGACTGTCACAGTTGTGTTTAGAAGTACAAGCTCTTACAGTGCAACTTGGGCACTTTTCAGTTATTATCCCTTTCTCTGAAACTACTGTAGTCATGATACTGGTTTTTCACTTTAAAAAAACAATTGTATTTTCACGTGTGACTTATAAAAACCAGTATTTTTAAGGTGTTGTAATCCATAGATTACAAATGTGGAAAGAGACAGGGAGCAAGTTTTCAAGAATGTTGTAAGCATTTTAGTAGTACCTCATCCTTTTTCATTTCTCTGTGCCTTGACCTCAGAATGCTTGACAGAAGAGAGAGATTTCAGATGTGAAGATGTGTTTAGAATATGCATTCAGTGATTTTTGCATGTTTGCTGGAAATCCCATGGGATTTTGCTTCCCGAGACACCTTTTTATGCTTGCTTCAAAAACCTCTAATGGTAATTTACGCTGCAATGAGTGCAGATGCTTAACTTGAATGTGGAGTATTTGTCATCAGTTAGAATGGAAGTCATTAGAATGTGATAGCTAGAAGATGCCCATTTATTTCCGTTTTACCATCTGTAATACCAGTGTCTTGAAACCTTTAGGTACTTAGAAGCTGTCCTATTTTTATTTACTCAATTAAAAATTTGGCATTTCTTAATAACTACAAAATGTTATTCAAGGACCGTGGATCTATTGAGTAGCAGTTATTATACTAATCGGAAGCAAAGGGTAGTTCGTGAAATGAGAAATATTTGGAGTGAAGCACTGAATAAGCATAGACCCTGTCAAAATTGTTTTTGCTTGAAATTAGCAAGCATAACATGCAGTCAGTGAGTTTTCATGAAACTTGCTTAAATGCAAAATGGCTAAAACGTGTTGCTGTTTTGTTAAAGCTGGCATTGGCAGTACAATCAAAAATAAACTTTAATGTGCTTTTCTTGCATGACTTTTTTTGGTTGTAAAGATGGATGTGACACAAATATTCCAAATTCCAGGCAGATTTCTTACAGACACCGTGTTCCTGCAGCCACACTCGTGGTATCAATACAGGCTGAATTGATGGGATGATGGCTGAATGAAGGGATTGAGAGCAGCCCTGCTGAGAAGGACTTGGGAGTACTGGTGGATGAAAAGCTGGACGTGAGCCAGCAATGTGTGCTCACAGCCCAGAAGGCCAACTGTATCCTGGGCTGCATCAAAAGCAGCGTGGCCAGCAGGTTGAGGGAGGTGATTCTGCCCCTCTCCTCTGCTCTGGTGAGACCCCACCTGGAGTACTGCGTCCAGCTCTGGAGCCCTCAGCACAGGAAAGACATGGACCTGTTGGAGTGGGTCCAGAGGAGGGCCACAAAAACGATCAGGGGGATGGAACACCTCTCCTATGAAGAAAGACTGAGAGAGTTGGGGTTGTTCAGCCTAGAGAAGAGAAGGCTTCAGGGAGACCTTTTTTTTTAAGGGGGAATGGCTTTAAACTGAAAGAGGGTAGATTTAGACTAGATATAAGGAAGAAATTTTTTACAGTGAGCATGGTGAAGCACTGGCACAGGTTGCCCAGAGAGGTGGTGGATTCCCCATCCCTGGAAACCTTCAAGGTCAGGTTGGACGGGGCTCTGAGCAACCTGATCTAGTTGAAGATGTCCCTGCCCACGGCAGGGGGGTTGGACTAGCTGACCTTTAGAGGTCCCTTCCAACCCAAACTATTCTATGATTCTATGTGTTTGAATATATATTGCCAATATGTTTTGAGCTCTAGGGCCAATTTCAACAAATTTTATACTGAATTATGGCTAGTGTGAAAACAGGTGTCTGAAGAGTGGAACGAAACTGTATGGATACCCGAAAGAAAGGCTGCTACCCTATTTTGATGCCAGAAAGCTCACGTGGAAAAAACCACTATAATTGTATCAACCATGGAAAAAGACTCAATAAAAGCTTACACATCTCTGCATATCTGTCAGTCTGCAATAAGACACAGTCATAGGAAATTGAATTTAATTCATTCTTATGGTTGCAGATCAATATTTGTCTTCAAATTATAATTAGCATTTTTTTGTGAAAAGCATTTGTGATCTTTTTCCTTTTTCTTTTGCAAAGTGCACCATATAACAGAATCCATATGCCGGTTTGAACCGTGGGCCAAAGATTAAGCTGCTATGGAGCTGCAGATGGCATTTCTAATGTTGCATCTGGAAGGATGCATTTGAGGAATTATGCAAATGAAATATGGATAAAAAAGTGCGTCATGCACTATTGCTCTCAGTCAATACCCTTCTTGAGGACTGAACTTATCTAAAGTGGAGCAAATTGCATAAAACAGTTGGGTTTCTTTTATAAAGGGTGAGTTTTGTTGTGGGGTTTTGTGTGTGTTCTTTTTTTTTTTATTTTATTTTTATTATTTTTCTGGAGCACATAAAAGCCCTAAGATCTATTCTGTGTGCTGTCCTCTAATCCTGCATTCCTTATGTTGTAGTGACCATCTTTCTGATGGTCTTTCAGAAAATGAGTGAGGAATGACAAAGCTGCCTCTGAAATATTTTGTAATCTTGGAAGATACTGCAGGGAGTTTACATATTCTGGATAATTCAGCACTTCACATTGACTCGTCAGGTCACTTAGAGCAAGCAAAAGAGATCAAACTTGACAAGTAACTTAATATTTTCTGCATTATGTAATTTCCAGACTTCTGAATGGATTTTCTGTGGGGTTTGTTTTGTTTTGTCTTAACTAAACTTGCTTCTAATACCTGTTGTAGTTGGAAGAAATCCTTTAGTTCTTACATTGTAAACCTCTGCGTCTCTGGTGGTCCCATATTAGTTAATGGACAGCAGTAGGGTCTTCTGAGGTGCCATTTATTATGTCCAAAGTCTAATGAATTGCAGTTTCTAGGTCTTCTGCAGTGTGTGTACTAGATCTGACCTAATACAAAATTTGGGCTTGTCTAGTTTGGAGAAAAGGAGGCTGAGGGGCGACCTCATTGCTCTCTGCAGCTTCGGGAGGAGGGGAAGCGGAGAGGTAGGTGCTGAGCTCTTCTCCCTGGTATCCAGTGATAGGACGCGTGGGAATGGTTCAAAGCTGCGCCAGGGGAGGTTTAGACTGGACATTAGGAAGCATTTCTTAACTGGGAGGGTGGTCAAACACTGGAACAGCCTTCCTAGAAAGGTGGTCAATGTCCCAAGCCTGTCAGTGTTTAAGAGACATTTGGGCAATGCCCTTACCAACATGCTTTAACTTTTGGTCAGCTGTGAAGTGGTCAGGCAGTAGGACTAGGTGATCGTTGTAGGTTCCTTCCAGCTGAAATGGTCTGGTCTGCTCTATTCTATTCTATGTGTTGGATACAACCAATACATAAATTCAAACACAAATTAAACTCTATTCTAATACAAAGCTGGATAAAGTGGATCCCATCCCAGTTACTATTAAAAATCTGGTCTATGGTGGCTTTCACACATGGTGTACTTTCTGTTTAGACTAACTCTGGGGTTTCTCCTGTTTCTTTTTTTTTCCTATTTCTGTATTTTGAAATAGCTCTAATGAATAATACAGAGTAGTACAATGCACTCCGAAAGTACTAGTTGCAAAATACCTCCTGACTTCCTTTGCGAGGCTGTTTGCACATGTGAGACATTGCGTCTTCATTGCTGGGCAAATCACTAAGACCTGCAGTGGTGTTCCTGAACATCGGTTTAGCAAAGCTGGCGGGAAGTGTGGCTTCTGTGATGGCTGCAGAGGGATCCAAAGCACAGTTGTCTCTTGCTGTCTAGGCTGGTTTCAGTATTATTTCTGCATTAAATATGAACTACATTCTGTTCCATAAACATCACCATATGTACATCAACAGTTGCTATGCAACAATACTATTTGTGCTTCCAGTCATTTTATCTTATCTTTGTCATCAGCTATCATAGCTGTAATTTTTTGGGCGGGAGGAAAGGAGCATTTTGCATATATTTCAATGTGTTGTATTGAACAAAATGAATTTTTCTTACACGTGTATAGCTAAGAACTATCTAGGGGCAGGTCGTGGGCTTGATATAGGGTGTGTTTGGTTAAAATTGTTTTTTTCTGAGCTTCCTACTGGCAGACGCCCTGGCATAAGGAAGTGCTATAATTTGACCGTTTCTTTCTTGGTTGAAGGAGTGGGAACATGCTTTTGTTAAACATTTAACAGCAAACTTTTCTGATTGTGATTATAAATTAATTCCCTTACTGCTTTAATTGCCTGTTGCTTAATTTTTCTGCCAGTAGGTAGTTTAGGATTGCTGGCTCTAAATAGAAATAAAAAATACAGCTATGTTATAGTTAATGATAAATGTTTCTTATTGAGCTAGTTCTTGGAAAAATGTGCTACTAATGTGACTTGGGAAAACATAGACCTTGGCAGGCAATTGCATCCCTAACTAAAGGACTGATGGGTGGAGAAGAACATTTTACACTGCAGGCACAAATAAAGTATAAGATATTTCTGCAAAGTTAGGTGAGATGACTCATTTAATTGAAATTTTGAATATATCTTCATAACTCCCCCTTCATAAGTGGGATTGCCTTAATGTCTATTTTAGTGACTTTAAACTCCTTCATGCTCGTTCCGTCTTACTGAAAGTAAAAAGTGTTTAGAGAATTCCATTGACAGAATGGCTACCAGACCTTTGTTTCTGAGCAGCATTCATGCATGGATTGTTTCACTGTTTCATGCTTCACGGAAGATTGCTGGCTCTTAACATTGCGTTCTTCTCCAGTTTTCCGAGTCTTCTCTTCTTTCTGAATCTCAATTCGTGAAATTCAATTTTTTTGTATTCCTGTTCAATAATACACATAACTGCCTATATACCTTAGAACAGCTCCTTTATTACCACACCCCTTGAATATTCTCCCTTGTTTTGGGTTGTGTTTTTTTTTCCTTTATACAGCTTCTCATATATGAAAGGACCTTTTCTGAGTTTGTACATCAATCACGCCTACTATGTAACTTACAATGTGTGATTGTATTCCAGTGAAAATGAATATTCAGAGGTTTGTATTCTGTATTTTGTATATTTGTATTTTGAAATATCAGATATATCCAGCCATTTAAAGAAATGTGAAGGGAAGAAACACTAATAAAAATCCTGGAAAGATGTTTCTTTCTTTCATTAAAGCAGTTACTCCTATAATTACATTTAATTATTTCCAGTAAAATACATAGTGCTCAGAATCTTGATGCCTTGTGATACTACTTCTAATCTTACTAGATGAATGTTTGACTTCTCAAATTTTTCATCAAACTCTTATTTAGGAAATAAACGCCCTCCCTCATCATTCTGCCGTCTTAGCTTTGCCTGCTGAGGAGTTTTGATGTATACCTGCCTACTTTAACAGTACTTTCCAATTGTCTCTATTTGTTCAGGCTGTCACTTAACCACACATTCCGGTCTCCAAAATGCTTTGGGGTCTTACTTAATGCTTCTTTGTTCCTTTATGTACTTCAATCTTTTATGGACTGCTGTTAGCAGAAGAGGAAGACCTATCAGCAGCCTCACGATCAAAAGAAATAGAAGCAACGGCAGCCTTTCAGATCTCTAGCATTTATGCAAATTTCCAAATATTTGTGAGGATCATAAAGAAGATGCAACCCATGATCAGAAAAGCAGAATATGTGACTCAAGCTAGTCTAATTACAGACAGCATTTTGATGGGTCAAGATTTTGTATGTATTATTGTGACATAACGGTCCATTTAGAAAATAACTGCGACTGCTTACATCATCTCTCTTCTCCATCTCTAAAAAATGGAAATGATCTTTATTTACTTAGTTCATATGAATGTTGTGAGGATTAACAAATTACTGTAAAGTGGGTTCAGCTGGCTGGCAGGGGTAAGCTCCTAATTTTCTTTTCATTTTTGTTATTAAAACTATAGACTGTTAATTCCTGTACAAATTTAAACAATTGAGGATATAATGCACAAAATATATGGGATGTTAGAATGGGCTCAGTGTGATGGGAATAGAATTGGCTTTCTGCCTACTTCAGTAACTTTAAATTTCTTTGTTTTTTTCAGTCTCACTGATGTATGTGTAAAAAAACCAAAACAAAACTACCCCCCCCAAACCACCCCAACCTCCTCCCCCCAAAAAAACACAACAAAAAAACTCCAACCAACCAATCCCAACCCGTTGACATTTATCTGTGAATCTTGCATGTTGTGGAGGAGACTCGGCAGCTGTAGTTTGCATTGATAAAATATATTGAGTAGACATAGTAAAACTTCCTTTACCTTCTTCGTGATATTAGTACTGAGAAGATTTTTGAAGCAGAGACTTGTGACCTAATCATAACAAAAACAAGTTGTCTAATGATGAGAAAAAAAAAATCCACTTTTTTGCAAGGCTTGAATTTTGTCTGTTTTTTTTTTTGTCTCTGCTGTTGAGGGCAGATTCTGTTGCTACATACAAGCGAACACACACACTCCCCCTGTAGACATGATATACATTTATTGTTATTTGAATCAGAGATGCCATTAACAACTTTTAAGTGTGGTGTCTTATGCAGTAGTTTTGGCTAGGTAGCTAGTCTTTTCATTGAAACAGAGTTAAAAAGAAACAGCTTTAAATCTAGCTGCTGCTTACATCTCAGTCCAGGCAGGCGTTGATATCTTAGTATGTTTGCACGTTCTTCATTATGTCCTCTTTGCTTCTTGTGTGTGTACTGAATGTTTCCTTAATTAAGTTACAACTGAGTTAGGATATTGGTTGGGTAATAACATTATGCTGTAAATGTGCTAAATACACACAAAAAAAGGTCAATGAGAAAATACATGTTTTTCAGCAAACAGGCTATCTTGCATGTATATCTGAAAGTTGGCAGGGATCTTAACTCGCTTTGTGAAGGCTCATGGGTGGGAAGAGGCCATATAATGATGTTTTCTCAGTGAGAAAGCACATGCCTTCGGCTGCTAAGACTGAGGACAGCCACTGGTAAAGAAAGAAGGATCTGTGAGGCACTGCTTTTTCCATTTGCATTAGTCCTCAGGCTGTCAGCCATCTCAATGAGTAAACAGGGCCATCAGCCATGAAAGCCAGCAAGAATCAGTGGCAAGAAAAAGGTTTTGTAAAATATTTTGTGTTTTCAGTTCTGTTAATACCCAGCCTGTAAATGGCAGAAATGATCAAACTAACTGAGCTCAAAAATTACCCTTCGAGTTAGAGCAGTAATTCACTCTTGCCTGTAAGTAAATAGTCTGTAATGATAGCTGTGACATGTCTGAGTTGAAAGCTAAGAACAAGTATATTTTACCATTTTTAACTGTATTTCAGATAAGTGAAAATGTTCTTTTTATTCTCTACCTTAGAAGATGCATAAAAAGGAGAAATATAGGAGGAGCAGTCAAATTTCATGTTGACAAATTTATGTAGGGGTTTAATTTCATAGGACTTGGTAAGTGTTAGAACTCAGTTTACCAAAATACATCCGCCGGCTGCCATTTCTTCAAATGTGGGATTGGAATTTCATGCAGAAAGCTGTTTCTGAATCTGACTCTGCCATTCACCCAAGTGATAATTTCTTGGCAAGTCAGTCTGCACCGCTTGTGTCTAGGTTTTTCCTTCATACGTACTTTGATTCTCTGCTCTGTGGAACAGGAGATGTCTCTGATTATGTGTCTTTTTTGTACCTAACAAGTTGGGCTATAGTACCATTTGAGGGCCAATGATCAGAAAGGGAAAAGATTGAAGAAATAAGTCCTTGTGTGATCTGCAGAAGGGGTAGAGAAGAGGTTGATCAAGTTCAAAACTTTAGCTAATGCCAATTAAGAGCATTCTTTTGCAGAACCTTGATTTTTTTTTTTTTAAATATACAAAAATAATACTCATTTGTCTAGAGTGACTAGTGAGATAAATGGATACTATTCATTGCTTAAGTATAATCCTACTACTGATTTTGTATAAATGTGTAACTTCATTCCTGCAGAGCTCAATCAGAGGTGTAATGGAGTTCTCTCATTTAAGTTGTGAGTTTGGGCACTAAAGGAGGTATTTTTTTATTGCTCCCCGTGGCAAATTATTCTTCAGAAAGTAGATTTATAAACATTAATCAAACCCAGTGGTTCTGATTTTTATGATAATTTATCATTCTTTGCTTTGCAACCCACTTTTTAGATGTAATTTCAAATAATCAACACAGAAACATTACGTTTCCTTTTTTGTTCGTTTGTTTTTTTTCCAGAAAGCCAACCAGAAGAAAAATCTGAAAGCAGTACTGGTGAGTGTGAACACTTTCTTTGAAACACTTAAGAAATTACTTATGACTGCAGCTTTTCAGTTTTACTTTTCAAGAAATTGGTAGATTAAAAATAAAAAGGAGTCGTTTTTGTTACATTTCTAGGGTAGAATATCATAAAATTGAAAAATTACTTCATGAACAATTGTCTGCTGCAACCAAAAGTTTAAATTATTAAAAATTATTAATTTTTTGTTTAAATGAAGGGGGAAAAAAAATGGTGAGGGAGAGCTTTAGAAATGTAATGTTCTTTAGAATGTTATTTTAGATTTTTTTTTTTTTTATTTCTCAACTCTTTTTTGTAGGTTCATTGTCTGTATCTTTTAGTTTGAATTCTTTCCTCTTGATTGGAAAGTTTGTAGCAAATATCCAAATCTTTTGTTATTTGATTTTAATTGCATAGACTAAGCAGTCAGAAAAATAGTGTTCTAGTATTGTACTTTATTCAGTTTTTCTAATGAAAAAAATCTTTCTTGTGAAAGGTTTGTAAATTCTTTGGAAGGAGCCAAAAATGGTTAGTTCACTGATATTACCTACCAGTTACATGTTAGTCCAACAATGTCTTTAAGTACGGTTAAAATTTCTAAGGGTGCTTCTCAAACTGCAGTTGCTGTAGTAAGTCATTTGTTTTAGGGTTTTTTTACACAGTTCAGAGTAGTAAATAAAAGTATTGCCCTTCAATTAGTATATTTTTGTGCAATGGGCAACATGCTTACATCAGATAGGACATCAGGTAGCCTTAGTAATCTAAAGATTTTATTTCAGGTCTGAGCTAGTCTGTGCAGGCTTCCTTTACAGCCACTGAAGGAGACCGTTCCAGAAAGTCTTATTCTAACGTAGGTGTGTACGAGTGCAATTCCCCAGCAGCTCAAGCAGAGCTCTCTCAAGGCTGTGTGTTCCTAGCCTGCTCCCTTCTCTTCTGCTAAATCCTTCGGGCTTACATTAGTGAAATTCCCAGAAAGGTACACGACAGCATGAGACTCTTACAGTGTCAAGTAGTGTTAATAAAAATCCCCTTTTCTGCTTTTATTAAAGAAAGAGATGTTTCAAAAATATCATTAATGTACTAGCACAAATAAGTGCTAATGTTAGCAAGAGCCTGTGAACCTGGGAAACTAGACACAGCTAATACAAAATATATAGACAAACCTCAGTCGTGTTGGTAGAAGGATTACTTCTGATGCACATAGATTAAATAGTGCTGGGACTGGGCTGGTACTTGTAAGTGGTAATGGCAGAGATAGTAGATGGACTGGAAAGAGTCTCAAGCCTCTGCCTTTCTTAAAAAGCAATTCCTAAACATAAGACTAATGCTAGTGGGTTTTCAAAATGTCTTCTTGAAAGTAATTTTTTGGACATTTTAACATGGAGATGTCTGTTTTTTCTTTTATTTGAATTGCATTTCAGCATCAAATGTCAAAAGCGTATACTTTGTGTCTGGCTAGGAGTAGTGTTTGGGTTTTGTTTTTTGTAGGAGGGAATTCTTTGTAATATTGAGATACTTTTTATTACACTGGCTTAAGCATGTCAAAAGACTAGTGTTAGAAATGTTATAGTCTGTAGACTTGTACTGAATCCAAGGTATGTTTTATAACTTGCAATTTTTCTCAGTTACTTGTTAAAACTTGTTCACTCTGATTAAAGCCGCACCACAATTAACATTTAAGGTTATGAAGGGCTGCTTTCTAGAGATTAGTATTTTATACCCCTTGAAAACTGAGACTCACTGCTGTGGGATGTCGCATGTAAAGCAGATCTTGAGGGTTTAACTGCTAAATTGAGTCAGAATTTTTATATTTACATTGCATTTCTCTGATGTTCTTTAGTTGTAGGCATGCACACTTGGTTTTGCTTGGCTTTTGGGTTTTTCTGTTTCAGTTTGGGTTTGCATTTGAATGATTGAATTGTCTGCTCTTAGCTCTTGGTTGTGTAAAAAAAAAAAAAGCTAATATTATGTAAGATGGCCACATGTTTAGTTGTTTGTATTTTCGTTTTGGTCAGAAGAATGAGTTACTGTATGCTGGGGGCTGTTTAAATACGCTGACAAGATGAAGTGCTAAACCCATTTGATGGAATCAAGCTGTTTGGGGATTCAATTTCTGAGTGATGGTAGTTAGTTACACTGGGGGCATTTAAAGGAGGACTCAGCCATCAGTTGCGCTTATTTGCTTATTCACTTTTTTTCTCAAAATCATTGTGGAACTCAGATGACCTTTTCCAAACTACCTCTCAAGTAATTCAGGTTATTGAGTGCTCCATTTTGCTGTTAATCTACTTTATCTTGGCCTACAAGAAGTACTTTTGAGGCAAAGATGATGTCTTTCATGTATTTATGTAGGATTTTAGTATAACAAGACCCTAATGACGGCTTTTAGGTATTACTGTAATAAAAATATGTAAGGTTTATTTGTAGTTAGAAAGTAAATAAAGGAGGTGAATTAGATAAATAACACTCAGAAATCCTTTGATTTACATCCTTAAAAAGTTCCCCCACATTTTTACATTGGGAGGATACTGTCAACCTTCAGAATTTCTTATGTCGTAAATCGTTAGGATTATGTATGACATTTTTAATCACATTTATTGTTGGGCTGGTTGAAAACCACTTACCAAAAGGCAAGATATTACCAGCGTTGCCACTCTGCTTGATACCATTTGGAGAGAGATGTGATACTGGGTCAGACCAAAGATAATGTAGCTGGTATCCTGTCACCAGTGGTGGTCAATAGCAGAGGCCTTGAGAAGAGTAGAAAAACAACACAGAAGCGTAGTGATACCTCCACAAAATACTTCTTCCAGCCTTTAATGATTCACAGCTCAGAGAGATCCAAAGCCAGGGGTGCTGGTGTTTTATTTAACAGGCCCTCGTGGATTTTCCTTCTGTGAAGTATCCCTGTTGGTTTTTGAGCCCAAGTAAACTTTCAGTGTTCATAATATCTTGAATGATGCTATGGTTACAGTTAAAATAATTAGGAATTAAGGCATACCTTAAACAAGTTTACCTAAACAAAATTTGAGCTCCTTTTGCATATGCAGTTTGATAATTTTAGTTCACTTTTCCCATACAGAAATCCTGTTTGATTAGTGCATATGATAAACAGTGCTCAGGGATTCAACCAATGTGGTTTAGTGCCTGAAGGCTGTTTTTTGTTAAAAGTGAAAGGAGGGTAGCAAATTACACACTCAGCTAAAGGAAAACAGAGATGAGAATTGACTTTGCTTATTCCTGTACGATGCTGAGCGAGTGGTTTAAACCCAAATATGTGTATGTAGCTCCTGTTTGCTTATGGCTTCTCTTGCACCTACCTGTAAGTGCCGTCAGTGGTGACAGAAACTGTGAAACCCAAGCATTTCTGCCAGTTAAAGTGTGACCTGGCCGCCACCCCAAAATAAAAATACCCAGAAGCTGCTGCCCTGAGCCTGTGTGGTCTGTTGAGAATGATATGGTGAAGAAATGCATTCTCATGGAAGAGCAAATGTACTTCTGTACTGTCCTTGTGGAAGTGTGTTAAAGGAAAGTTGCATGGGCAGCAGTTGATTATGATTTTGCCTGAGCTTTGAGAACGTAGTTTTGAAAATAGTATTTCTTTCAGTGGGTGGGGGGGATGTATCAGGTCTGTACACAAACTACAGATGCACCTTTGTCTTCAAGAATGTGTACATTAAGGACTGTTACGTGCAACCTAGTAGTTGAAATTCCTGAACCTTCTTCAAACCAATTGAACTCCTGTTGTATCCAAATTTCATCTCTTAAAGTCTTTGACATAAGTTTATAGCAAATAGCAGCCTTCAGTACTTAACATGCTTTTGGACAAGGTGTTAGTCATCTCTTTACCTAAACCTGCCAGTGAGTAATACAAAATGCCTTCCAGTGAAGAGAGAGGCACCATTGGGACTATTTCGGATTTGACTTTGGGTAAAAGGAATAAATTGTCTGAGCTGCTGCAGACAATATAGTGTGAACCTAGTATTAAAGTTTTGCCAATTGTGAATGTACATGCTTGATAGCAGACACAAATATACAGCACTTGAATTGTCTGTGGATCACGCTTCATTTTTTGATGTTGCAATAAAAAAAATTCAGGTGTTGATTATACATGGAATATTTGAAATTCAGTGTAAGCACTTTGATACACTGAACTGCATGCAGTAAAGTCAGCAATTTTTTGTTAAATGCACAGAGTTCTTATGTTATGACACAACTGCATAAAGCTGCTAAATGCATATTTGATTTCATCCACTTTAAACCAGTTAACATATATTAATTATACTTCAAAAGTGAAGCTCTAACTGAAAAGTAATCATCAGGAGGAATAAAACAGTAATTCTTAAATACTAGCTCGAAACTCAGTGTTGAAGATGACTTAGTTATAGAATCTGCCATTTTCAAGCCACAGAAACAGTTTTTGTCTTGGAAATATAACTCGTTTTGTTGGTAGATAAATGCAACAAAACTTAAAATACGAGCTTCCCAGTAGTTTTCCAGGAGCTGTAATCAGTAATGAGACTCCATTTGTAGCTGTTAAAACACACAAAGAAGCAACAATTCCTGCTTTAAGGTATATGTAGTCCCAGTCTATCATACTGGTTATAATAAATATTGTGGAGAATCAGGGAAATTGCACTGGCAGAACAGCAAACGGGACATGGATTTAATGTAGGTCAACACTAACTGGAGTTAAATTTTTTAAGAACTTGCATAAATGGCCTTAGTCCTTAGGGTCTAGCTATTTATTTTAGTATACTGTATGAATATTCTAACATTTATGTTTGCCTGAGCAGCACTGATGTTTTTATTGTCATGCAGCCTCTATCCTGAGAACAGAACCTGATATAAAACAGTGGGAGTTAATCCCACGAGCCTATTCTGTCCTTCAGCGATGTCTGCGTCCAGCTTGTTGAGGTATTGCACTAAGCAGAAGCATGCTTTTGGCTCGTATCAGAGTTCTTGGTCTTCCCTTCTGACTCTCAAGAAATCCCAGGAATTTCAGCCATGCCTGGCATCGCAGATCATGACTCCACAAATTGTGTTTGTCTTCTGTGAGGGATTTTGCCTATTATTGCAGTTCACCCACTTACCAGCATGATCACATTTGACGGGTTCAGACCTTTGCAGTATTGCAAATTAGAGCCTTGAATGATGGATCAAAGGGGCAGAGGGAGATCAAATGCTTGCTGCCTTGTCCAGTACAAGACTGGCATGTAGCAGATGTAAAGCTAGCAGGAGGCAGTTTCAAAGTAAATAAAAAGAGGTGGTCCTGCACTCAGAATGTAATTGAGCTATTGAATTCCTTGCCAGAAGATGTGGATGTGAAGGTGGTATTTGCTAAAGGCTTACCTTAGAGGAGACCAAAGAGGTATGTGAAAGAAAATCCACCAAAGGGTACTAAGATTGAGAGCACATCTGATTTAAGAGACCCCAAGCCACAAAAGCCTGGTGGACACTGGGATGCATACCCAGTAGGAGAATCATACATGGCTGCTCTGTCCTTAGGCTTCTTCACGGATATCCGCTTTTGGCCACTTTGCTGGAGTCACGATGCTGAGCAAAGCAGACCTTTAGTCTGATCCAGTACTGTTACTCTCAG
Organism: Aptenodytes forsteri; assembly: GCF_000699145.1. Classification (NCBI taxonomy): domain Eukaryota; kingdom Metazoa; phylum Chordata; class Aves; order Sphenisciformes; family Spheniscidae; genus Aptenodytes; species Aptenodytes forsteri. The sequence goes on along the minus strand of NW_008795122.1, from coordinate 4,674,562 downwards.
GCTCTGCTCCTCCCCCCCCCCCCCCCCCCCATTTTTTTTTCTCGGTTCTGTACTGTTGTTACACAGCTTACATCAGGGATAGTTGAAGTTTTGTCTTTTTAACCATGGAAGTAACTTTTGAGGGGGAAGCCAATGAAGGCAAAGGCAAGAGCAGCTCTTCTAAGGTTGTGTGTAGTCATTTACCTCTGCCTTTGCTAAATGCAGCTGCGAGAGCACTGGAGGCTGCAGCACAGTAGGACCTGAGCTTTCTGTATGCTTGAGGCTGGAAACAGTCTAGCAGAGCTCATTTGGTGCTCTTCCTGAGCTATAAGGCTTTTCCAGCCCCAGCATCTTGCCAACAGTTGTGGTGATACAGGAGCAAGAACAGCATGTAGCTGTGCTACAGCATATTGTCTTACTCATACAGGTTGTCTTAGGGATTTCTGCATTGTACTCTGTGGGCAAACTGTAAAATCATCATTTGTGCATGGCAGAAAAGTCTTACAGAGGTGGACTTTTACCATCATATGAGAAGGCATAAAATAGCCTACATGTTAGATTCTGCCCTGTTGGGAAAGAAGATTATTTGCTGTTCATTTTAGAAAATATGTTGGCAATACCACAAGACCTGGCAATGCTGCAGGCCTTAGATAAAGTTAGTATTGATAAGATTCCTAACCTGAGAGTACCTTTTTCTGTGTTTAGCTGAGTCTTATCGGCCTGGCTTGCAGGACCTTTAATTTGTCTCCTCTGAGATTACTAGTTTCAGCATTGAGAAAATGTACTGCTTTATCCCTAATACTTGCCAAAGGCTTTATTTAAGTAGTAGAGAGGCAATAAATGACTGGGTTTGGTGTTACAGTTGCTTGTTCTGTTTACGTTTTTTGATGCTTAGCCTGTTCACTGCTAGTTTGTTTGCTTAATTTTTTCTTCCTAATTGAGAGAGTCTGTACCCACCTCTGACCTGTTCTTTTTTTTCTTCATCTGTTCACTATGGTACAAAATCAAGAACCTCCTTTGAGATAACAAGCAGCTTTCTGTGGAGCTGCAGCCATAGATTAGTAGCGTGAGGTTTTCTATTAACAAATTTTAAAAGAAGTGAATCTCTCCATTCCTCTGACTTCTGCTGCAAAAAAGAAAATTGCCTTTCTGAAACCTGACATATGAAAAGCCAAAAGAGAATTTTTATTTTTTTATTTAGTAATTTCAGGATAATTAGACGTTGTCTTGTACAACCTCTGTGTTGCACTGTGCTGGCATCTGTGCCTTCTCCATAAAACCAAGGCCCGCAGGTGATGGTCACTAACACGGAGTCCCTCAGCCCTCCTTTTCATCTCCTAGTGCTCAGGTATTGTAGGCTCTCTCACCGCACTGCTCTGTCCCCATCCTCGCTGCTCAGGGAGTCCGGCACTGCAAGCTTCCCTGAGCATCAGGCCCATGGCTCTAGCAAGCCCCTTGGATCCTCATCTTCCTGGAGCATTTCCCTAGTAAGCAGCCTTGGGCTTTTGAATCTGAATTCTCATCTCCTTGGTGCGCTCCTGCAGCTGGTGAAGTGCCACCCCCTTACACAGGATGCCAAATCTCCCTTCAGGAGATGTAAGCAAGAAAACCTGCCGCCTCCTTTTGGCCAGGCTTTCCATACCTGGAACAAAGCTGCTGTTGAAAGCTGGGGGTGGGGTGGTGCCAAAGGCAAAAAAGATGTATCCTGGAAAAGCCTAGCGATCTAGTTTTTCAGGTAACTGAAATAACGCTTGGGGTGGAACTAGTGGAATCCCTCTTTAACGTCCAGAAAGATTGTGGGTTTCACAAACTCTATAAACTGAGGTTATGTCCCCAAAAGTCACAACACCAGTAAACAAGGCAATACTATAGTCATTTTTAGCATTTTCAGGAGAAGTTTACAGACATTCAGAATGGCTCGATTTTTAAAAGTCATCTTCTAACTACTTGGTTTTGAAACCTTAACATGTTGAACCTGCATGTCATCATGCCCTAACAGGGTTTTAAATGAGTAGCTGCTGTTTACAGCTATAATTATTGTACCAGTTTTGTGAATGTTTTTGTTTCTGAAGTAGCAGAGCAGTATTCTTTTCTTAAAATGAACAAGTGTGGTGTTAAATGATAATGGCAATGATGTTAAACTGTAACCAGCACAGATAGAAACAGCTTTTTGGGAGACTGTTGCTTTAGCTGTGTGTGGTACTCCTATTACACACATTTTTAGGAAAAGAAATCAACTGTCTAGTTCTACAGGATATTATGCAATTTCTTTCAGAAAGAAAGGCAACTGCGCTTTCTTTTTCCAAGTGCTTGCTCATCCGCGTTCCTCAGGTGTCATCATACATCTCCCTCCTACCTTCCCCAGTCCTTGCCGCGCTTCTCGTTTTCTGGCATTTTATTGTGAATGATGATGGTTATAGAGGCAGTGTTTTGAGACAATGTTCTGCGTGATAGACATTCTGTAAGTCCTATGTACCAGTATATTTCAAAAGTAATTAAAAACCATAATGTTCAGTTTCTCGTCTTAAATTTCTCATGCCTTATTGATTGCTTTTGTTTCAACCTAGTAAATCACGCAAGCCTATCTCTCCAAATGAAAATACTTTTAGTTTTTTATCTAGTAGTCACTTTCCTGTCAATCTAAGAATTTCTGCCCTGTGTTGCAGGACAGGAGACAAAATTAGGGTTAGGCAATAGTATCTAGCAAAGATGAAATAATTCTAGCCTAAGAAAATAATATTTATTTTGTCATAGACCAAAGTTAACTCGTCCCGTTCATCCCCAGTTCTGATTCATTAGTCAACAGAATTAGGGCAACATGACCCTTCTACGCAAATAAATTCATGGATGAGGCATTGCCGTTATTAAACTGTAGTATTTGTTGCCTGCCCTTATTCTGCTTGTATAGTAACGGGGAGAGAAGGAGGAAGATAATTTTCTTAAGCTGTTCCCATCTTATTGAATGGAAACCTTGTAATACTTTTAAGAAAGAGGTGAAAAAAAACAATGCCACTGATTGCTGCAAATGATGATGTAATTCTTTTTTCCCGTTAGGATCTACAGAAATATTAACTACTGTAGAAAAGAAGCAACCAATTGTCACTTACACAGTTGTAATAGGTACAAATGCAAAAACACAATTAAAAATAAGACATGAATTTTTGAAAATGTCAATAATGCAATTATGATGCTGTGGAACACTGGTTACTGGGTGAGCAGGTACTGAAGGTGCAGAGTTGGAGCTGTAATTTGACCTTGTTGCACAGCCTGCGTATTTCACAGCCTCAAGGCTACCTCCAAGAAACCACATCTGCCTCTAGAAGTCACTGGGCAGTAAGTGGCTGGAGACTGAGGGAATACTTCAAGGGAGCATCATTGTGTATGTTTTTTTCTGGTTCTTATATTCTTTCCAGGCTTCTGCTTTTGGCCACTGTCTTTGCTGATTTCTCCTCTTGAGTCAGGCTGCTGCCCAACCCTAACAAAGCCCCACAGCCCTCCTGGTGAAAGGGAGGGGTACGGTGAAAGAAAAATGAAAAGTAGCTGTATGATGTGGGAGGAAGACAAGATAAGGGGAAGGATGTGAGGGTCAAAGCATCAAAAATGGGAATTCTGCCCAGAGATGTGAAGGATCAGGGGATGGAAACAGTTCACAGTCACCAGGGGACACTGGGCTAGATAGACCTTGGCCTGATATAATGCAGCCACTCTTATGTTTTGTCCTTATGTAGGAAAAAGAACAAATAGGTGATAACTATGCCAGTGTACTGCCAAGCATGATAAAAGAGCCATTGGCTTCTCTACCAAAGGAAAAGATGGGCGTACAAGTGTGGGAGGAGAGAATACAACGGGTATTTTGGTCAATTTGGCACTGCTTTTTCATGAGCTGTCATTCAGGGAACTCATAGGGGTGGGGATATTCTTTTTTTTTTTTTTTTAGTGTATGGCATCAGTCCTGCCTTCAGCTCCCTCTGTCCCTTCTGAATTGTCTGCTTAGTGGCCTTTTTTCTCACCGGAGAAGGTGGGCAGGGAGGCAAGAGGAGCTGACCTGCGTGGGAGCAGGTTAAGTGCCTCCTTGGGGAAGGGGGAGGAAGTTCCTTTTTACTCCTACCGGAGCAATTGAAGATCATCAGAGAAATTATGGAAATTGCTGTTCTTTCCTGATACTTGTAGGACTGTTGCGAAGTTCATTGTGATCCAACTCATAATGAGAGAAAGATGAACAGAAATACTTTGCATGCACATCATATTCAAGTAATGTTGTTAGAACAACTGTTAGTATTTCTGACTTAAGCACTTGATTTTGCAGCTTTCTCATTGTCATAGTAGTATTAAATATGCAATTTCCAACCTTAAAGAAAAGACAGAAAAGGTAACTGATGTATAACTCGGTACCTTTTCTGGCACAGCCTACAGTGGTGGAACACGTGCATTTGCATGCACATCATATTCAAGTAATGTTGTTAGAACAACTGTTAGTATTTCTGACTTAAGCACTTGATTTTGCAGCTTTCTCATTGTCATAGTAGTATTAAATATGCAATTTCCAACCTTAAAGAAAAGACAGAAAAGGTAACTGATGTATAACTCGGTACCTTTTCTGGCACAGCCTACAGTGGTGGAACACGTGCATCTACCTGTGTGACTGAACATATGCAATATATTTTATTGAATATATTTGCAGAGTAAAAAGGAAACATTATGCACGGTATGGAAGTTTTACGTGGTCATTTTGTTCATATACCAAAGCAAGACACTCCCCCACCCTGGTTTGAAAAATTATTCAGGTTCATAACTAGTTTGAAGCATCTTGATTGTAGCTGATATGATGTGATTCAATGAAGTTGTGGGTTTGTTCAATGTGAACAGGGAAGAGAATGATTTTGTCATCCCCATCTTCCTTCTGTTTGTTACGTGAATCAAATGGCTGAGTGATGCGCCTTCAATCAGAGATGGCACGTAAAAATTTCAAACTCTGATGCTTGTAGAAATGTGTGAGTGCTCATGAAAATGGGAAAAGACGACAAGATTGAAGTTAGTGTTACAGCACATGACTTGACATGTATGCCATAGATGTCAGTGTTATTTACACAGAAATAAAAAAAAAAGCAGTGAAAAGTGCTTAACATAATGAATCATTGAGGTTTAAATTAAAAAAAAAATCCACAAATTTTTTTTTACTAGTGATTAGAGATGTACATTTTTCACTTAAAAAAAAAAAAAAGGAATTTCAAGTGCTCTTTCTTTTATATAGATTAAGAGGGAAGTAGGTACTCTAAACCAAGGGCCTGGCAAATAAAGCTTTCTAAGTAAATCTTTTAAGAATAGCTATAGACTTTTTTTAGAAGATATTCCAGATGGTTTGAATTTTACCTGTGATTACTAGCTTGTGAATAGCGTATATTCCGGAAGTATTTTCTATAATAAGTGCAGAACCATCAAGTTCTCTACTGCTTTTTCATGAGTGAAGTCATGCTATGATGAAAAACTGGTACTGCTTTCTGTACTAAAGTGCTAACGTTTTCTTGATATTGGGCATCCTAAGAGCCCAACTGAAAGGCAAGCAACCACAGTATATTTTAATTAACATATAAGTATATTAATTGTTTGAAATCAAAATTGATTTTTGCTATTTTTCTTTTTTTCTTTTCAACTGCAATGGCATTTTAAATCTCAATCAAAGATCCATTAAAAGTGAAGGTTATAACCAAAAGCGTTTAAGTGAAAATGGATGATTTGACATCCTAGGAGCAACAGCCTCCTCCAGACTTTGTGCTTATGCAGGCTGTGTATTTGACAGCAGTGAGAGCATGCTTCTTTAAAACTTGCAGATTAGTTGTGGAGCTTTTTTAGACTGTCTTGTCACTTTTTCTTGCTCATGTTGAGAATTATGTCCACAAAGGGCTTTTCATGTAGTTGTTCTGTGTGATGGTGTTTGTAGTTCTTGTCCTAGAAGATCAGCAGGATTTTGGATTTCTTTTAGGGGAGCTTTCACATTTACTTTTCACAGAAGTCCTAGAGATTCTTGTGTGTACAAGATTAGTGGTTAATAAGGAATTTTTTTTAGGATATCAATTTGAAAATAACTTGGGGGGCGAAGGGAGGAAGGATGACACACAGTGATGGAGTTCTGGCTGGGATGGCCTAGGAGTGTAAAAGAAGTATGTAAAGAATTGTATTTTACTATATATCTTTTGTTTGTAGACAGTTAATGCATTTGGACAAACTCAGAGAAGTTTTGGGATACATGAACAGTTCTTCAGCGTGTATGCCTGAAAAGTGGAGCGATCTGATTTTTAAACAGTTCAGTTTGGAAAAGTTCCACTTAGAACCACATCTTTTACGATCCATAAGTCTGTAACATGGGGACTGGATAGAAAAGTTCATCGTTTCTAGATAGCGGGTTCAGTCTGATGGAGTATTCTGGAGAGGTTGGATTTCCCCATTTGATAAAATAATATTGGCGTATGTTTCAGTCACTGCTGCCTGGTCTGGAGATGTAGAGTCCCTCTCTTAATTCAACTCGGGCAAGGGACCCAGTTAACACCACCTATTGTATGTTACAAGTGAAATAGAATTTCACGGTGAAGGGTAAGTGGACCTTGTGTTTGCGTTCCCAGTACTAATAAGGATGGATTTGTTCCTTCTAAAATCCGAAAGAAAACTGTTCTCAGCCTGTCTTGTGTTAGCTATTTTCCTCACTTGTCACCTCTAGTATGGATTGTACTGCATTTTGTTGACATTCTTAGTATTTTTTTTTTCTCTATACAAAATTGATGTTTTGGGAAAGTTGAGAAACTACTTGGTTGTGTTTTCTTTCTTTAATAGCATTTTACTTGAATTTTGGGTTCATTTGAGCTGTGAATGATGGTTGGGTTCAATGATGGACAAAGCTTAAACTTAGAGTTAGTGCAGCTTCTTTTTGCCTTTTGTGATGATTTTTCAGTCCACTTTTGCGGAGTGACTGGTTTGTAATGCTTGTGGTTAAATTAGTTACAGTTGTTCCATAGAAGCTATTAAAACTTTCTTTAAAATATATATGAAAAGATGTGATAAATAGTGGAGATGAGGAGAAAGAAGGTATTTATTCTATTACTTAGTGATGCATCTTAAATGTCAGCAGGTGGTTTATTCAAAACTAATAGTACTAGTTGCTTTTAGTAAGCCATTGTGCAAAGCAGGGGCTCTGTTCATTTCCTTTCCTTACCAGCACAAATGACTAGTAGGAAATAGTGTCTTTAGCATTGTAGGATGTCATTACTGGAAACCTGTTACATGAAACTTTATATCAAATATTTTTATTAGCCATTTGATATGTATATATAATTAGAAAATATAACATTCTGTGCGGATTCAACTCATTTCCCATAACAGAACTAATCTCTCCAGCATTATTTTGTTGCTTTACATGTTTTTGGCAATTGTTATTAATGTAGTAACACAGCTGTAAATTTGGTTTTAAGTGAGTTGAGAAATCATTTAACTCTAAAATGAAGTTGATTGATTAATTTTAAACCCTCTTGCAATCTCGTCTTTTGCAAATTCAGTACAATAGATTAGCATAAACACTAATGAACATTCAAAATCTTTTATTCCAGTTAAAATCCATTCTGAATTTGTTATAAGCAAAACATATTTTAAGACTGCTTATTATATGAAAATACTCTCACTGCTGTTCAGCAGAGCAGTTAGGTGTATGAATGTTAGTCATACAAGTACACAAAAATTCAGCTAGACTCTGGTTGAAAGACAGCATCGAGAAAACATCTATTACAAATAGCATAAAGCATTCAATCTATGTTTACAATGTTTAGCAGATAATTTTTATTAAATTCAGGCATAAAATTTTCATTCAGCTTAAGTAAGCCAGAGATGGATGTCATGATGAGATTTACATACCATTAGCTCACATCAGTTGATTAGCAGTCGAGCTCTGTGGTACAAGGCTAGTTAGATACATTATTTGTGATGCCAGGAGGCTGCAGGTCAAGGAGGTTTACTGGCTGCATGCTCGTTTCCTTTGCCTTTGTGATTACTTGATAAAATGAAGTGCATCACTGTGAACAATTGACCCTTTCGAACAATCCAGACTGGTCAGCAGTCTAAATCCACATTTTAAAGCCATCATTATAGCCTCAAACTTAAGAGTTTCCAGGGTGCAGACAAAGGTGTTGTCCTCCTTCAGTACCAGTCGTGTACCGTTTTCAGACTTTATGAAGTACTTGAATTGAATAATATTTGAAGATACTGAAAACTCCTCCGGAAATCCGTCCAGCCTGCTTTTGGACACCAGTACAATTCTGGATTTGATTTTTGCAATGAAATCAGGAGCATTACAAAAGATTCTAAGTCCTTGTGAACGGTCGTGGCTGTCAGTTATTTCCAGGAAAGTAGTCTCTCGAGATGCTAGCTGTTCCTTCTCCCACCTTGATTTCACTGCATCCGAGAGTACCTTAAGCTGGAAAAAATCTGCTTCTTGTGCCAAAAGTTGATTTTCTCGAAACCCTTCTGGTAGAAGAAGTTCTCCATTTCGTAGGAAGTTGAGAATGTGTCTGAAAAGGAGTCCATCTCTGTCTATGAAGTAATGACCGTCTGCATCGAATGGGCACATTATTTTTCCATTTATGATCCCTTCCAGAAAAGAATCTGGATACTTGGTTAGTGTCTGTTTTTGTGTGATATATAGATAGCCACCAACATTCAGAGTAATCAGAGACGTTTTATAGTCCTTCTCTTGCTCAGAGCCTTCGGAGTTGCTGTGTTTTTCTTCGCATTCCTTTTCTCTTCTATTTATTTTTCTCTCCATTATCGAAGCTAGGACAAAAAGCCAGCTATCTTGCTTTGTTCTTGTCAGCTTGCAAAGAGATTTTTTTTTTTTTTTTTTTTTTTAAAAGCACCTTTATTCAGCTCCGGCACAATGTTGGAATAGAAATGCTGCTAGCATTGCTTCGACTGTCAGCTCGGGTTTGCAGTAGGTGGCGTATCAGCTGTGTATGCAGGGAGATATCAGGAATATGACTGTAAAGGAGAATTTGCATTTAACTGTGTAAGGGAAGAAGGGTATAACAACTGTTTGTCTCTTTCTTTCCTTTAAGTCTAGGAAGTTTACATAGTTTGGGGGTTATTCACAGAAATGCATACTACTATTCTAAATGACACCTTGAAGTATTAAAAATAAGATGTATATGTAGTATCAGCTAGCCAACTCATATTTCGTGCTTACAGTGTTAAACAGATAGCTTCATTTATGTTTCAAGGATTTTAATTTTCACAAAGCGTCTTTTCACATTTTTTTGGTACCAATTACAGTACCTGATGCATACAGCAGGACAACACTGAAAGGAAAGGTGTCCCTGTCTGTACAAGGGGGGTGTCGTCTGTGGAGTGCGTGCACATACATACTCCTCATTTATCAGACACGTGTGCAGTGGTAAGATGTTTTCACAGAAGATACTCTGGAAGTGGTGCTGAGGACTTTTTGGTCTGACTGTTTTAAGTTTGTGGTGAAAGCCTCCATTTGCAGTCGATGGGAGTATCCGCACCAACACAAGAACTGCGGTCTGATTAGGTTCTGCTTTTTGCCTTTTTCTGTGCCACAGATAAAAACTGTTTTAGAGAGATTTACTGTTTATATCAGTGATTTTTTTTTAAGTCACCAAGGCTGTCTAGCATCAGTTCGTTCTTTCTCGATAGAACAACTCAGCTGCCCTGCAGAACAAAGGGTTAGTGTGTCTACAGATAGCTTTGAACATCACATAACATTATAGCTTAGCAACACTTGGGTATGGGGAGGGGGGAAACATCGGCAGAGCATGCTTGAATCAAATGGCTGTCTTCTCTCCATGAATCTGTGCTTTGAGGCTCGCTCTCGGTTGCCTCTTAGAAAAGGTTTCCCCTTTAAACATTTGCAGCTTGGAGCAGGAAAGGGAAAGCTCTCCACACATTGCTGTGTGCGTTTCCTTGGGGAGCGGGCGGGAGCCGCAGCATGCATTCCTCAGCACAGCCGGGAGTAAGCGCTTACCTTGGGCTGGACCTGGAGAGGAGGTCCTATCTTTTTCGGGATGTATTTTTCACTTCAGAGGTAGATATCTCCCGCTTCGCCCGATTAGCAGTGAAAAGTCAGATTATTCTTCTGTAAATTCTTCTGCTCTATTTCTAAATATTTTATTCCTACTGCTCCCACTGTCTCTATAAACAGGCTGTTTATCGATACTGTAGAGCCATCACTATAATATTTTATTAATTGATAACTGAATCTAGTAGAAATAAATGCACTTTTTTTACTCGCTATTCTCCTTGCCAGGGTATCCCTAACACTGATACGCTATTTTTTTCTGCTGCTGTATGTGATATATGAAGCAGATATTATTCATTAGATTTGATTTATCAGGAATTAGTCATGGTTTTAATTTTAACTCTTTGATGCCGTTGATACGTTTAGCATAACTTCAGTCAAAGAGATTTCAATCAGTTTCTAATTTTTAAACATTTAGACTTTTTTCAAAATTAACTCCTTTCACAATTACTGAGTGAATAATTGAGAAAAGGAAAGAGCCAATTAGTTTCAAGTATGAAATATCCATTACAGGAGACATCCATGCAAATTTAGTTTATTGTCAAGTAATGGAAAATTCAGTTAATGTTCTTAGATCGTGCATAGCTAGTGTTGAACCATCTTAGTGTCTGTTAAATCCTAAGAGAATGATTTTTGTGGTGCTTTCATCTTACACAGTGATCTTGAAATACTTTGAAGCTGAACTAGGAATGTCTTGGCACAAATAAGTAGGGATTTCCAAGGAGAGCTGGGATTTGTAAAGGATATGAAATTCTTCATGGCCAGCTAAGCTGTCTACATTTTAAGAGACAGCAGTTACAGAACAGTATCTGCTCACTTAGTTTTTCATGCTCATCATCATCTGAATGTTCTAACACTTGCAGTTGAGATTTTCCACTTTTGTGAACGAGTAAGTATTCTTTGAAAGATCATGCAAAATCATTTTAGTGGTTTGTATGATAAAATATTCAAAAGCGATTTGATGTGGGAAATACACTCTGTGGAGATCATGAATATTTACATTTAAACCTTTGAGACTTGAAAAATGTAGAGCTGCTGTAAAATTTTCATCACCACAAACCCATGTAACTTTACTTCACTGCAGCTGACAGTCATCTGTAACACAAAATTAAAGCCTGGCGGATCTCTGTGAAAATTTTCCACTTTCTGTGCTGTACTACAAGACAACTTTTCCAAAGAGCCCTCGTTCTTCCTATGCAGTTGGTGATACATATGGTATTGCAGTTCATGTGGTTTTAGTAAGGTGGTTTCATATAGCTCACTGTTTTCTGAAGGTGTAGCTATGCCTAGAGGAACTGGATTTCCTTTTTTCTGTCTTTTTGTCCATGCCCTGGAAGATCATCCAGAAGTTCATTTTGGTAAAGGTATGCAAGTCTTTCTTGCAATCGAGTTAGAGACTTTGACCATTCTTGTGCTCTGAGAGTCTTTGTGTTGTGCACCAGGCGTGTGATGGCTGAGATGTGCCCAGTGCATCCCGGATCTTCTTGCTTCCCACTTGCATTGAGACAGAGCAACTTGCAGCTTTGTGCTCTCCCATGCTGTGAGCGAACTGCCTCTGTTTCTGCCCTGTACAGCTGAAGTATCCTGCTTGCCGATGTTGGTAGCTAGCAATCCTGAAGCGACTGCTGCTTCACAAATGGTTAGTGTTACCTGTTTGCTGGGATTGGCCATTCAAGGGAGGAATAGTGCTGGAATCCAGCAATTGCAAGGGTATTGTTTTGGTTCCAGATTGTCAGAAAATATGCTAAGCAGTCTCGCACACACTTAAGAGAGTGGCTGTAGTAGTAGTACTCCATTTCCAAGTTACTCACCCTTTGGCCTGCACCAGGAAGGCAATCCACAGAGCTTTTCAGTTTCTTCTCAATCAGACAAGCCACGCTGGAGACAGTGAAAATGCAGTGCTGGTGTCTATCAGCTACACAGGAAAACAAATCCAAGGAGGAAGGGGGCTAGGCATCTGCCCCTCATTCTGTCCTACATGTTTCCTTTTGGAAAATAACTTCACTCCTCCTCAACTTCCATCCTCCTCCTGAACCTCCTGGTCTGGAAGCTTGAGCACACCATGGAGCTGAGGATACAGGACTGCAGCACACCACAGAAAAGTTGGTGCTTTACCCAGGGTTCAACTTACTCACGTGTCTGAACAGCATCAGCTTCACCAGGAGTCTGCTGTCAGTGAAAATGACCTAGGTTACAGAAAACAGCTACTTTATTTATTACAGTACAAAAAGGATATGAGGAGAAATCTGCAGCTATAAGAGGTAGAGAATTTTTGAAGTGTATTAGGAAGCAGTGCTAATGAAATCTGTTTGGGCTATTGAGGCAATTTGCTAGTAATTTAATGTCATAACACAGAAAATTGGCCAGGTTGTTGGACAATTAAACCATTCAGTAGTTACTATCTCACAGTGTTAGTAGCATAGACATTCTCATTCCAATAATAACTCTAGGACGTTGATTAACAGCTATTGAAGACAAGCTCTACACACTAATTAAAACTGAAGATTTTCAAATCAGCAAGTCTGAACAGTTTGCATTCAAGAGTTCTAAAAGAGCTGTCTAAGAAACTGTTATCAACAGTTGCTGCTGATATTTTTAATAATTTTTGAGCACTGCAGTTCTACAAGACTGAAAAAGCAAATGCTGTGCCGATATTCGAAAGGTGAATTGGATGGCCCAGGTATTTAAAAATGAAAAGGAACTGTACGAAAAACAATAAAACATCTGACTTGGAAGTCAATCAGTTAAAAATTAAGGGAGAGTAATATAATACTAATCAACGTGGGTGGAGGGAAAATGGATTGTGCCATTTTTTTCCCCTTTTTTTGATTATAATTTGTTCAGCGAAGGAGGCAATGCTTTTTTTTCTGTTAAATTTTTGAGTATGTCCCATTTGTCATCTTGAATTAGAATATATACTGCATTAGTTTCCCTCTCATTTAACTACACAAAAATTATCTGCCAGGTTTCAAACTGGCAAATGTTAAGCAGAGAATTGCTCATTGCTCTCTGCAGCTTCCTGAGGAGGGGAAGTGGAGAGGGAGGTGCTGAGCTCTTTTCCCTGGCATCCAGTGCCAGGACGCGCGGGAACGGCCCCAAGCTCCGCCGGGGGAGGTTTAGACTGGACGTTAGGAAGCATTTCTTTACCGAGAGGGTGGACAAATGCTGGAACAGCCTTCCTAGAAAGGTGGTTGATGCCCCAAGCCTGTCAGTGTTTAAGAGGCATTTGAGCAATGCCCTTACCAACATGCTTTAACTTTTGGTCAGCCGTGAATTGCTCAGGCAGTTGGACTAGGTGATCATTGTGGTCCCCTCCAGCTGAAATATTCTGTTCCATTCTATTCTGTTCAATTCGATTCTCACTAAAATGTTGCTGTGATTTGGTTTTTGGTCCTATTTATTTTTAGTCATGGATCAAGAAGGAGATAGTTACTGATGAAGTTTGGAGATGATACAGACTGAGAATGTTATCAATAAGGAGATACGTTGCTGGTGCAGAATCATTTGGATAGTTGGTTAGGATAACATTTTAATATGGCCAAATATGAAGTTTATACACCCAGGAATACACTGTAGATGGGGCTTGCAGTACGCATGTTTGTGGGAGGGGTGGGGCAGAGGCTCTGTCCTATGTGTATAATGCATCATCGTCAACTGAACATGAGGTCATAATTTTGTGCAGTGGTCAGTAAAACAAATGTACTCTGTATGTTTGGATGCCTAAATAAGGGAGTGCTAAGTCAAGACTGGCGATCCTGTTGTATAGCTATGCAGTTAGCAGGAAAGGGTGGTCTGAGAAGGGCACCAGCTTCGAGGCTGCCCGTTGAATAGAAGAGAGGTGTCGCAAAATGCCTCTGGTCCAGAAGAGCAGAGCTAAGGTCTAGTATAGGAGGGGGCTGCCCCTTGTCCAGCCATCACATGCAATAGCCTGGGAAGCTGCACAGGGCAGCAGGAACTACCAGGGCTTCCAACTTGGACGCTGGGAAGCAACAGCCCAACTTCTACCTGCTGAGGAGCTGGAGGTGCACGTGCCCATAGCCTGTCCTTACTGCACTTGCTTCCACTTTTTCCTGTGGAAATTGTGCATCCTGAGGCAGGTCTTCATCTCCTTTTTCCCTGGCACCTCTCACAAAGAGCAGGAGCTGGTAAACTCCAGATCCTGTCCCACACGCCATCAAGTCTGGCTGTGAGGCGTGCAGCTCAGGAGAGACATTAATGAACTGGACCTTCTCAGGCCAATGAGAATGATTAAGAAGCTGAAAAATAAACCTAATGGAAGATTCAAGAAAACATGGTTTATTTATCTCCCAAGTAACTAGCGATAGGACAAGAGGAAATGGCCTCAAGTTGCGCCAGGGGAGGTTTAGATTGGACATGAGGAAAAATTTCTTTACTGAAAGAGTGGTTAAACATTGGAACAGGCTGCCCAGGGACGTGGTTGAGTCACCCTCCCTGGAGGTCTTTAAAAGACGTGTAGATGCGGCACTTAGGGACATGGTTTAGTGGACATGGTGGTGTTGGGTTGACAGTTGGGCTCGATGATCTTAGAGGTCTTTTCCAACCTTAATGATTCTATGATTCTATGATTTTTCATTAGGCTTGATAAAGGTGGAGAGTACATAAGTGCTTGGATGGGCAGAAATGCTTTAATAACAGGCTCTTCAACTTAGCAGTCAAAGGTCTAAAAAGACCGAGTGGCTGGAAATTGGAGCTGGGTGCAGTCAGACTGGAAAACTAACACATTAAAATCTCCAACCACCCATTAGACCATCTTCTGCACAATTCCAGTAAATTTCCCCAGTGCCTGTTTATTAAGATTGCCTTAAGCATTTTAACCATGTTCTGTTCATTTGATGGTGATTGTCAGCAGGATTTGAAGCTGGAATCGGCGTCTCCACAGCACATCTCCCTGTCATCTCACTGAAAGAATCAACATTTGAAATTCCTTTATGAATTGGCACTGGGGTGTTCAGGCAGGGAGGTCGGGGTGAGCATGCATTTGGCAGCTAATGATGAAGCAATGGGTTATGTAGACCAGCCTGTCTGGAGCTGCACTCACAGTGTACTTGTACCTGCCACCCCACACAGGGCAACTGAGAGCATAAAACGCTTGGGAAAATGTCTATTTTCCCTTCTAATCACTGGTCTTAGCCAGTCTTCCAGACCTATTCATTTATCTTGTACTGTCTGCTTTATTTTGAGTAGGTATTTTTAACAGGGAATTGCCACTTTCATGCCTTATTCATCCTTTGGCTTCTAGGCTGATGTGACTATGGAAATATCAAGGCAGATGTGTAGCACTTCGGATGTCTTTTCATTACAGCTCTGGTCCTGCAACAGGTGAAGACAGACCCAAGTCTCTGAACTTCAGTTTGGTGAATGAGGGCTAATTTGGCTGTGAAGGGAGTAAAAACTGTGTTCCCCCACTACAGTCTTGCATCCAGCATCTTTGCAGATTTATTCTGCTAGACTCTCTGGATGTGTTAAAATCCCCAAGAGGCTCCAAGGAAAGTGGGACGTAAACCTTGGCTTTTGAACAGTGGATGAGCTTTGACAGCAGACTAGCTTAGCTGCAAGGCAGTGTTCTTGGAGACTGCGGATGGCCTTGTACTGTGAAGCGACTGGAACATTAAAAGCCAAATCTGGATCCGTGGTAATTAAAAGAGGGTATTAGCCAAGACATCAAAGATAGGATATTAGTAAGGATAAGCATGTTTAATTGGCAGGTTCATTTCCTAAATAGTTGGTAAGGATAAGCATGTTTAATTGGCAGGTTCATTTCCTAAATAGTTGGTGTGGGGGAGCTATCTGGTTCACTGATCCCGATTCTTAAAACTTAAGAATAATTTGAAAATTATGCAAGATCGATAGCGGCATGTCAGTGTTCAGACAGCTGGGCTGGATGGGTCAGATGAGTATAGGCTAGTTAGCCTTCAACCTGTACCATAGAAACTAGTGGAAAAATTGTCATGGAGTTTAAAAGGTAGAAAACATCAGAAATAGAATGAATGCTAGCAAACGTGGCTTTGTGTAAAGGTTTTCTGGTCAAAAAAACTTAGTTTTGTTTATTTTGGAGATTGTGAGGTTGATAAAGTAACAGCATGTTTGCAGCCTGCTTAGCGTTTCGTATTGCACATAATTTAGAAGCTTGTGACATTCTGATTTATGTAAAAAAAAAAAAAATAGCAAGCACAGAACAAGATTAAAAACTGTCTGACAGTTATCAGAAAGTAATTATCAGTAGGAAGCCTTCGGCTTGTAGTTTCAAGGGCCTCCTCCAGTATTAGCAAGAGGGACAGTAGTAAGTGAGAATCACTGCTTATAAAATGTGTCGTGATTGACACAAATGCTGGTCAGACAGTGAATAACTATGACAGGACTGTCATGGTGTGACCGGGATCACTTAATTCACAGAATCTGTTTAAAGGCAATGCATTTTAACCAAGCCAGAGGCAATTATATACCTAGGAACAGGGAATGTGGAGCACATAGGTAAAATGTGAGGCTTGGAAAAGACTCCAAATATTTGTGATATTAGTGATATAATAGCCGGTCAGCTCCATCAACTCCCAGAGCTTGATTTTTAGAGACAAATTGATCTTAACCCAGTTTTAGCCATCTAAACATGAAACACAGTCATGGGACTCAGATGCACGCACCCCCACAAAAAAAAACCCCAAACCACAAAAAGCCCACCAGCCAGGGGAAATCATTGACTCCTAAAGGACATGGGACCAATTTTCTTCTGAAAGTCTCCCTTCCTCCCTTTCTCAGCTGAATTCAGAGAGTCTGCTGAATAACCTTGAGATGGCTCAAGTGAGGAGAGAGAAATTCCAGGCTCTTCTCCTGTATCTGTTATTTTACCTCTCTATATGGTTTTGGTAAGACCAGTACAAGAGTATTACGTCTATTTTCTGGTCTCTGTATTCTTAAAACATCATTGCAAGATTGAACAGGGTGCAGATAAGAGCCCCAAAACTGATTTAAGTGTGGCATAAAATGCCTTGTGGTGAGATAATGCATGAGCTTGAATTACTTCATTTATTGAAAAGATGATTGAGAAGTGACTTGATTACAATGTATAAGTACTTTCACAGGGAGAAAACACCAGGTACTAAAAGGCTCTTTAGCATAGTATAGAAGGACATAAGAAGAACCAAATGCTAAAAGCTGGAGGCAAATTTGTATTACAAATTAACCAGCAATATTAGTACCACTTTAGCCACACATAAGTTACTAGGTTCTGTACAGAAGAAAGAGGATAAAATGTATCTGTCTGTGAAACACAGGAGGTCAGGCAAATTAGCCAAGTTGTCTCTCCTGACCGTAAACCTTAGGAATCTGAAAAATCAGAAGTGTTTTCATAAAAATTTGCTTTGTTTCATTCAAAACTACCTGGAAAAGTATGGCATTCTTATTCCTTTCAAGGATTTAGTTTAAATCAAACCAAGAAAATTTAAATAATTTTTAAATACTCTGCATTATTCAGGGAGAGCAGACTTAGATTTCCAGATGTAATAATATTTCAGTCTATAAAGCAATAGAGAAGTTACAGGCGTCTCAGAGTGCCTTGTGTTACTTGGCATCAATACTTCTAAGCATTTCTGTTATCTTCTGTGACATTGCCGAATGTCTGAAGGTGGGGGTGACAGTGTAGAACCCTACACCAATAGCAAGAGGAGGTTCTCTGTTGGAACGACATTTTAAATAGCAAGAGCTAATCAAGCTGTTAAAGCTAAGAAACTCATCCTTTCTTGTTATGCAAAGCTGTTCCCAGAGGTGTACATTCTATATATATTGCACTGGCTATGCCCAAAAGAGATGGTTAAGTTGCCACCCCCCCACCCCCCCACACACACACACACTATGCATTAGAACGTTGTAGTAGAAAAGCAGGTGTTTGGCCACCATCACTTCTCTCTTCCTTTCTACATCAAGTTGCTTTTAATTTTTAGGCTTTTCCACCTTTACAGAGTAGGCTGGTACTATTGTACTGCTCTGTTAGTTGTCGTTGCTTTAGGCAAAAAGGTGTTCACATCGGATTACAAAGGGACTGTGTTACAGAGGTGAATGTACAGAGAGCAGTATTAACTAAAACTTAGTATGTGATCTCCTAGGTTACTAACTGCAAGTTTTTATTTCTTTTCCCTGAGTGTTAGCATATGTAATATTATTACTTTATTGCATTATGTTCCTTTAGTGAACTTTTTTTTTT
>NW_008795122.1:4654777-4655848 GCF_000699145.1 Aptenodytes forsteri | reverse complement strand
ACACACACACACACACACACACACCACTCTGCATTAGAACGTTGTAGTAGAAAAGCAGGTGTTTGGCCACCATCACTTCTCTCTTCCTTTCTACATCAAGTTGCTTTTAATTTTTAGGCTTTTCCACCTTTACAGAGTAGGCTGGTACTATTGTACTGCTCTGTTAGTTGTCGTTGCTTTAGGCAAAAAGGTGTTCACATCGGATTACAAAGGGACTGTGTTACAGAGGTGAATGTACAGAGAGCAGTATTAACTAAAACTTAGTATGTGATCTCCTAGGTTACTAACTGCAAGTTTTTATTTCTTTTCCCTGAGTGTTAGCATATGTAATATTATTACTTTATTGCATTATGTTCCTTTAGTGAACTTTTTTTTTTTAAAAAGTAATAAGATGAAAATAGGTTAATCTTTTTCTGAGGATAGGAATAAAATCAGCTCTCATTTTATTTTCCACTAATTTTGGATACTTTGATGATCGGATTCTCTTTGTAGATTATTTTTTTCATGGTCACTGACTGTATTCGATGCACATTTCCAGAAAACAGTTCCTAGATAAGCCGAGTGCAACAATCTAGAGAAAGGATGACCACACAGTTACTATCTCTTATTTAAAATTTGGTCTTTGTGATTCATTCTTAATATGTAAAACATCTGATAGCAAAATAAGGAAGTCTAGGGGGTACCAGCTGTGCAAGCATGCTTTTCCTGCTTATTTCTTTGGTGTCTGAGAACAAAGGCCGTGACTCCAGCTGGGGGGTCTGCACCATCTACCCCAGCAGTGGCCAATGCTTCCACATAGACAGAGCTGCTGAAGGGAGAGGCTGCAGTGCAGACCTCAGGCTGCAGGGAGTGCCCAGACCTCTCTCCTGGGGCAGGGACAGGCGGCAGACCTGCCTGCAAAAGGTGTGCACAGGTGGAGGCAGGCCCTCCTGCAGCAGGTGGCTGAGCTGCAGGAGGCGGTGAGAAGGCTGCGTGACATCAGGGAGGTGGAGAAGGAGTTAGATAGCTGGTTCCAAGCACAGGCTGCAGTGGACCCGCAGCCCACGGCCAAACAGCCAAAAACTCCCCCAG
>NW_008795122.1:4585023-4650629 GCF_000699145.1 Aptenodytes forsteri | reverse complement strand
GTGGTGGATGCCCCATCCCTGGAAACCTTCAAGGTCAGGTTGGACGGGGCTCTGAGCAACCTGATCTAGTTGAAGATGTCCCTGCCCACGGCAGCGGGGGGGGCTTATAAGAAAGATGGAAACTTTTTATTCCAACCCAAACTGTTCTATGATTCTGTATTTACTAAATGCTGAATTCGTGATAAATATTTCAAATGTTGACCATATTGGTGAATCTTATTTTAATGTCCAGTTTTGCTTTGTTTTTTTCATTCTAGATAAACTTTCCTTGGAAGGAATAGTGGTGCAACGTGCTGAATGCAGACCTGCAGCTAGTGAAAATTATATGAAACTGAAAAGGTAGGAGTGCTCTATTACAAATGGATATGTGATATCTGACTTTGATGCTTTTATTATTGCCTTACTAGGGATGGGTGACTTCAGTATTATCATGGTCTCACATAGGATTTATACAGGATCGGAACTGTTCTTGCTTTTGGGGTGAATTTACTGTAGGGAAGGAATGAAGGCTGGTGTGGGGCTTGTACCTCCCTCTGGTATTGTCTGGTGGGATGATGCAGACTTCTGCGTTCCATCATGTGCAAAACTCTTACTCGAGCACACATCGTGTCTATTCATACCCGAATGTACGAATGTATGGCTATATTCAAATGTGATTAAAGCTGAATTTCCTGAGGACTTAAAGGTTTACATTGGTCAGGTCAGGACAAGCTTCTTGCGTATGGGTTTCTGTGTGGATCGTCCAAATTTAATTCCACTTAATACTGTGCCATGCTAGATGAAGAGCACCTCTGAAAAGATATTTAAAATGCCCCAAATAGGAAAGAGTTCAGGGAGAAGTGCTAGACCTAAACTGGCATGCTTGCTAGAAAAGGTAATGGCTGAAAGTGTCAGAAGTGGCATGGAAACCACAAGACATAAATTTAACAGAATCATTTAGTGACTTTTGAAAATTTAATCCGATACATCTAGAATTTACCATGTGATTCATATATCACGTGGATAATTAACTTGATGATGTTCTCTAGTAATAAATCAGATTTTGAATTGAATTGTGCATTACATGAAATACATACTTGCATATTTTAAGCATGTGGGTTTTAATTAAATCACCCTTTTATATTGTGAGTTTGTTGTAAATAGAGAAATGCAAAGCAGGAAATTTCAGGAAGAGAATCATTCATGACTAGTTTTAGAATCGTCAAAAGAAATGCACAAAAGGCAAAATCATGTTTTTCCCCAATTCCTGATCTGCTTTCTGTCTATCATATACTACATTTACAGTATCTTATGTTTTATTAACCTCCTTTGTCATCTAAACTGCTCCAGTATTTCTTTACTGTGTTTGTTCAATTCTGAGACTTTCTGTTCTAGCTGTTGGCAAATCAGTACCATAAGTTTGCTCATGTACAGTGAACTACTTCATTTCAGACTGTGTCCTATGATTGCTATCATGATTTTTGTCATGAGTGTGAAATGGAGTATGAAGCAAATGTGATGTTAGTAGAAAAGGACTCATTTCAATCTGGCAATTTTAAATATATACAAATATAGTCTGTGGGATGTATTTACTTCATAACTGTTTTAATCACAGGTTGACTGATCCAAGTGCTTTTTTGCATTTTGTACACAGTCTTCTATTAGTTGATCAGATAAGCTTCTTCTGGTAAGGCCACAGCAGGAGACCAAAACAAAACTGATAGCTTTAATGACATACTACCCAACCTTTGAATTTTTCAGCATTCTACTTTCTGTCACGCACGCATGCATACAGCCCCTCCTGATCTTTGATTTTGTTGTGTTCAACTCCTATAGGAGCAACAAAGATACAAACATGAAGGCAGGTTTTGTGTTTGGAAGCACTGGCAGCTGAAAACTGACAGTAGTGTTGTTTTTCCTTTCCTGTAGAAAAACTGTCAGGCTGTCTATGCCTAGTTTCTGACTTCCATGTTGTTAAAGATTTTTCGCCTTTTATCAAAAAGTTAAAAAAAAAACCCCACACTTATCTGGTGGGAACCGGCATGAGATTTAGCAGATCTAGCAGTCACAGCCTCAGAAGAAATTGGTTTATGTCCAAATACCGTCTCTGGTATTTCAGTAGTAGGATCTAACTTTTCTCTTCATTCCCTTTACTCTCTCCCACTCTCAGCGTACTGCAGTCTGTATTTGTGCTTTTAAAAAGTGACAGCATTGAAGATAAACTACATAAGTTATAGAACTGTGTTATATTAAACCATTTTTATTCACTTTTCTATTTACTATTGTGCTTTACATGAGAGAGACTCTCCAAAGGTGGAATTGATAATATTGATAAAACAGCAAGTCTGTTGTGTAGGCTTTAAGTGCTACAATAATAAATTGAGTCAGGAAGGAAATAAAAGATAAATGCAGTTGCTTCAAACTTTGAAGATCTGAAAATGAAGTTAAGCTGCACACCCCAATAACTGTAATAATTTGTTTCTGAGAGCTGGCAGTGGCCAAAAGGGATTATATGCCTCCCTAGTATTAAATAGAGATATGGAACCCCTCTATTTTACCCTCTGTATCTGGGTCAAGGAAATCGTCTGATGGATACGTGGTGTGGCATTTGATTTCTATGCTGCTCTGTAGAGTTTCAATGAGAGGACAAAGTGATGGTCTTGTGATGGGGCTGCCAGCAGTTAGGTGGGAGATGTGTGTGGGTTTAAGGATGGGTAATGAAAGCACAGAATTTGGTGACACTTACTGGTGAAAGCGTTGTCAAACGTATCAGACGTGAGGGTTTTTTCCCAAGGAGCAGCTTTTGATTGGATTACAGGAAGGTTGTAGATGGCTGATGTTCAGAACACTTTGAATACAAGGTACAAATGTGTGTCTAGGGATAACTAGTCAGAAAGGTAGAACAAAGGTTGTGTGACCTTCACTTGGTATTTTCCATTTTCGAAGTTTTGTGGTTGGCGGGTTTATTTATTTTTTTCCATTGTCCTGAACTTCAAGTTCTAGAAGGGGAACAGATAACCATGAAACACCTGCTATCCTGCACTAGTAAAGCTTCATGCTATTGAATTTTCTAGAAATTTTTTATTAATAATGTGTTTGTTCTTTGTAAAACCTTAGTGATTAGTTATACATTTGCAGTTACTGCTGGTGATGCTGTTGTGGCTAGCTGGAAAATAATATGTGGTTTCCAAGCACCTGTCCTAATTTCTGTTTTGTGGGAGTGGATCTCATGGTCCCACTTAAAAATATTTGGACTGTGTGGTGAAAAAAATAGGCAGACTGTTCCCAACTGTGGATGGTTTTACTGTGTGGTGGTCACAGAAAATACTGTCCCTACACTACTCTTTCTGGTTGATACTTCCCTTCTTGCCCCATCAAGCCTGTTGGATGAAGGAAGGTGGTGGCATGTGAACTGTTGTAGCAGAGGGTGTGTGTCACAGGTGGAATTACACGCATGGCTCATTGTACGGCACACACTGTATTTGCACCAGTCTTGTGCCCCCGCCATCCATGTCACCTTAGGTAGGCTGTCTTTTCCTTCTGCCAAGCTGCCCTAGGCAGGCTCCACATCCACCCCAGCCAGTCCCACCCGAACCGGACTATTTTCTTCATCTTACTGTAGTCAGCTTTCACCATGAGGAGGCATTATCTGTCCCTTAATTTTGTCTTTCTGAGGCTTAAGAGATTTTTGTTTGCATTACCTGTATTCCATGATCCCAGTGTTTAACCGCCTTGGGATTAATGACTCCCCAAAGAGAGAGGTCCTCCAAGAGGCTTGTCTGCACTGGGAAGGACAGGGCACAGAGAGAGAGGAGTCCCCCAAACATTCAGGATCCCCTCAGGCTCCAGATGACTTGAGAGGAGATGAGAATAAGATTTTGATACTCCCAAGGGGCTTTTGCTATGCACAAAAGAGGGAAAATGGGGGACTGGCATGTACCCCATCTCAGATTCGCTCTGCCAAATTACCTGTTTCCATCCTTGCACTGGTCCTCACGTCCGTTCTGTTCGTCCCTCTGACCATAGCGAACCCTCTTCTTCCCCAATTCTTTCTCAGTCCCCCTTTCCCATTTCTGTTTACTTCTGTTTCTCCATTTCCTCACAGAAAGAATTTTATTTTCAAAAATAATTTGAACACATCGTTATCATATATACTCAAACTACATTGCATTTTGAGGAAAAGTTAAGAAGAAGAAAAAAAAAATCTCTGGGAGCGACTTCTGCAAAGCTCTGATTCAAACTGATATTGTCAAGTTGAGTAGCTGCAACAAGGTCTCCGGGACTGCTCAGGTTCTTTGCAATGGGGTGGCCGGGCACCAGGCTCTTAGTTCTCAGGGGAGGTTTTGAAGGCACATGCAAAGTGCAGCTCAAGCAATTGTTGAATGCAGTGTTTGATAGCACTTCCCCAACAGTAGTGGATGGCAGGCAAAAACTGGGATGAAGTCAGAGCCCTTGTTTCATTCTCAAATGTGCTGGTGAAATGCTGGTCACCTTTTGAAATGGATTTTGGGAGACTCTGATTCAACTACACATAATCTGAATTACGGAACTCTCCCAAACTGTACACCAAATAAAAAAAAAAAAAAAAGAGTCCTGGGATTACAGAAAGCCTAGAAGAGCTGACATTTAAACCGCCCCAAAACGTTCCACAAAAAAAAAAAAAAAAAAAGAGTCCTGGGATTACAGAAAGCCTAGAAGAGCTGACATTTAACACTGCAGTGAAGCTGGTAATCCCTATAATTCTCTGAAGTAGTTTAGAAATACATCTTGAAGTATCGTTCGTGAAAACGGTAGTTGCCAACATGGCAGCTTGTAACAAGGCTGCAAGAATTTTGTATACCTTCTTGCTTTTTCTTTTAAGAATTTTCTATAGAGAGTGTGATGAAAGTCCTTAGAAAAAGCTACTGGAAAAAACATGTATGATAGGCTTTTAGGAGAAATGGGTTGCAAAACATTCTAGAATAATTCATGAGCTTCCACATTTGAAAAGTCACATATTTTTACAACCATATTACAGAGGCCACTAGAAGTCCTGACACTTGGTGGTCTAGGCCAAGCAAGTGAAATTTAATTAGTGCAGACGAGTTGCTCATCTTCTCTAAAATACTGTGAGAGTATTGACTGACTGACAGTTCAGTGTATTGCTGAAAATGAGCATTATGCCAGTTTTTTTCCCCGAATACCCCCTACTAGCAAAAGAAAATGAATAATTTGACCAGCATGACACTTCATATATATTCTTGTAGATATGCTTAGTTGGCTATGAATTCCATTTCAAAATAAATATGTATGAATACATTCGTGCATTTTCCACAAAAGCTGATGCGCTGCACAAATGCTGTTCAGTTTGTTTGAAGTGGGAGGCCATTTTTGGGAGGCAAAGCTGAGATTGCATCTGCCTGTCAGCAATGCAACCTTGATTTTTCAAGTATCGAAGATCTATTTCTTTGTCTTGAAGTAAGATTCAGCATAATACAAAACGACTTTCCCTAGGATGTTTTGAGTAACTCATCATTAAGTACAAAAAATATATTTTTTTTCCATGTGCTAAAATATTTCCAATCCCAATTTTTCCCGGAGAATAATGTGCAATTTGTAGAAAATTATCTAATAATCATGTTCATAAGGGTTAAGCTGTACTGTTGAGAGATGTATTTTATATTTGCCTTATGTTCCTGGACACCCACCAGTTTTTACAAATCAAGCAAATACCATTCTCCTTGTGAACAATTGGACTGCAAAGTAGCAGGCACACTAGTACTTAAGTTTCTTTGTCCAATTTTGGTCCATTTTTCACATTCTTTGAATAGAGTAATGGAGAGGAGCAAGTAAGAAAAATAAGGTTAAAGTGAGATGGGTTCAGCAGCACGGAGGAGTGGTTATTCCCCCTTTCAGAGGTCAGGAGAGTTGCTTTTGTTGGGTTGCTACATATTTCTTTGTGATCTTAGGCTCTTTTCTCTGTCTCTTGTCCTTTCCATTTTGTCTGTCTTTTACTGTTTTTACAAGTGCTGTTCTGAGTCTGGATTTTAATAGGTCTTTTATATTACCATGCTTTTTTGTTCAGTGGTATGAAAAGGTCCTAATTTTGGTTGCTGCTTCCAGCCATTATAATAATGCTAATAAATAAGGAATAATCTACTGTTCGTAATGCAGCAGATATTTTATCATGTTTCTCTTAACCTTCTGCATCCCGCTGCAGGTTTACCATATCCTTTTTGCCCCATTGTTGTCTTCAGCTTCTAGTAGCCACGTGTATTGGGCTAATTTGGGGGGGCGGTGTAGGGAAAAAAAAAGAAGGAAAAAAAAAAAGAGGCATGAAACATTCTTATTTTTTTGCAATATACTTTCTAGTTTATGAATCATATTAGTTATGGAAAACTGATGCTTTCTTAAATTTTGGGAGAGACCGTTGATCTGATTGTTGGATGTCAGTTTCCTTCCTTTTGCAAATGCCTGCAGACAGAAGATGAAAAAAGTAGGCTTCTTTGCTGACTGACTTACCATTCTCCTTTTGTTTTACCTTAAAATGGCTTTGTTAGTGTGGCATGAAATTTGCCTTTTTTCCATCTTTTAAATATCATCATTTCCAGGTGACAGGCACAGAATCACAGAATGGTTGAGATGGGAAGGAACCTCTGGAGGTCATCTCGTCCAACCCCTCTGCTCAAGCAGGGCCACCTAGAGCCAGTTGCCCAAGACTGTGTCCAGACACCCCTGCATTTCTCTGGAATTGAAATCATGTGATAAGACACTGCTGGGATGCTCTCATGTTTCTTAATAGTGGGCATACTGAATGCGTTCTGTGCCTTTTAGAAAGGCGCGTTGTTGAGAGGAGCCTAGCATGAAGGTCATTTTCAGAAAGAAGAGAGATGCTTAGGGATGCATATTTAAGAAGAGTTTAGGGCAAATATTGCATGGATTTTTCCTTATACCCTGGGGAAGGAAATCAGTGGTTGTAATTAGAGAGTTCTCATTGTCCTGTTTCGTTACCACAGAGTTCATGAAACGGTATTCCTCTTCTGCTGGTTACACTGCTCCTTTTCCCCTGCTATCAGAGGCGTTGCATTTAAGAACATATCTAGTTTGCCTTTGTGGTAATTAGCCAAAAAGCATCCATTTCCTTTCTATCTGCTGAAAGGGGGGAGGCTAAAAATAGTCACCCTGGAATATGTTCAGGCTTCAGTCGTAGCCAGCTTCTTCAGGCTGAAAAAAGCCTTATTCAGTACCAGTGCTCAGCACCAGAAGTTCTGGTACTTGTATTTCCAGTAAACCTAAATGTCAGTGGCACAGATTCCTTCTCTTGAAACCAAAGTCTTTGGCGTCATACAGTACTGGACGTCTTTTTACCTTACTGCTACCAGGGCTACAATAATTACAGGGAGGTCTCTTCTGCTAAGGTGCTTTCCAGATTTCAATGAGGGATTTGTTTAGTACTTAGGGACATCCTTCCTGTTCCCAGGCAGCACTAATTCCTTCTTTTCATCTTCTTTTCCATCTGTAGTATGAAAGTCACACTATAATGGGTGAAAATCCCTGAAAGAGTGTGCAGTTTTAACTATCACGAGTTATCCTGTGTTACTAGACATACTAACCTTCTGTTCTTTTTGTTTACCACCATGCTTGACCCTGTCAGGGAAGGTGGGATAACTAGCTGGTGTACAAAAGGCCATTTCTACATCAGTGTCAGAGTTCACATGTAAATCTTCATTTTCTCTGTTGCAGAGCAGAGCTCACTGAAGCTCATGGATCTCTTCCTAGCCGCCATGCCAGATGCTGTAGTCATGCTGAGTACTGCTGGTGTTCTGGGTTCTGCAAAACTGCTTTGGCAACTAGCAGGCTGACGAGCTCAAATTTACACAATATGTAGAATGTCAGCACCACAGCACATCTTCTATTTTTAAGCAACTTTGTTCGCATACTACTGATGATATTTGCAATTTGTGAGAGATCAGTAGACTAGTATCGTCCAACAGTTACCCTGCTGCCAAGGAGCTCCAAAAATTGTATGATATCACCGAGTACTAAAAGTTATCCTTGTGCAAAACCAAAGATTAGAATTGCCAGGTGGCAAGCTCTGTTGGTGACATATTGATTTCCTGGCTTATTAAAATATTTCTGAAATTTGTGGAACTGCAGGAAGGCGCTAAAACAATAGCCTGAAGGATGACAGGTACATCAGTGTCCATCCAAATAGCACTTGTTACTTAGGATGTCGCCAAGTTCGAACAGGTTCATAGATGACAAACTATCCATCCTCTATTTCTGGTTCTTTTTTGAGGGAGTGTCTGTCTGTAGGGCTCCAGTTCTTCTCAGACTGGGGTTCCCTGTGATCAGTGGGTGATTTAATTCCCAAAGACACAGCAAAATTCCAGCAGGAGCTTAACTCCTGGAGTGCCACAGGGCCAGCTACACCATGGGGGAAGTAAACAGAGGTATCTCCTGTGCTCCTCAAAGGCTCTGTGGATGGAAGAGATCCCAGCTTTAGAAATTAACTACAGCATTACATTTTATGGGAGAATCTTTCAGTCTCTAAATACCTCAGATATTCATACAAGATACTGAAGCACTGCAACCATCAGTTAGTACTCAGACAATCCTGAAATGTTTTCTGAAAGAGGGGATATTGTGCAGCCACCTGCCAATGCTCAAGTCTGGGACATTTTTAAAATGGCTTGGGAGTTGAATTCAAATGAACACCATAAAATGAAAAAGAATAGTGAGTGAGTTTTTAGTTTGTTTTTTTTTTAGATATATATAATGTAAAATCCTTTGAATTTCAGTCAACTAGAATACTTCAACTCACTTTTTTCCCCCTGAATTATCTGGATAGAGAAAATGAGACTGCCGGTATCAGAGGCCAACAAATTGTACCTAAGCTGCTAATACAGTGAAGGAACTTTAAAATCCTAGGGGTTTTATTTACATCTCAAATCAAGTGCAAATCACTTTCAGTAATATTTTTCACAAAAGCTATTCCACAGAATGTTACTTTCTACAGCTTGAAAGAAGCAGAAATGAATACAAAGGGCTACTGCTTAAAATATTTCTTACGTACATTCATGTGCATGCACAAATTTAACGGTACTATAAAAATGATGGTTTTCAAATTCTTTGTATTTCCCATGCCTGCATTTATATACAGACACATCTGCTTATGGCCTTAAGAGAAATATATGCTGCTATTTTAATTCTGTTACCATCGCAAGACCAACACGGCTGTGAGAGAATGAGATGGTTTCTCTTTGAAATGGTATTTTATCAACAGAATGTCACTTAAATGTCAGTGCTAGTGATGTGCAAATCACGAAAGTATTATTTCCTTTTGAGTCTACATTGAGTTTGAAATTTGCAAGTTGCTTTGTGCTTTTTAATGAAATACATTTCTTAAGTGAACCTCGTAGACAATAAGCATACAGTTCCTGGGGTTTCTGGTTATGATCTATTATGATGTTTCTGCTAAGCTGTTGCCTCCTTTGTTTGCAGCTAGTGGTTTTGGCTGGGATTTAATCATTGTCATTTCAGCATACGTGATGCTTTGCTGAAAATTTTGCACTATACACTAAGCCAGTACCATCAGTGGGACCTAACACAAATGCGTCTGCACTGGTAGAGAGAGCATTACAAATCTGGCCGTAAGTACGTTTGTTGAATAGTACACTATCCATGTGAAACAGTTGTAGGGCTGATGTGCTTTATCCATACCTGAGATTGAAATGGGAAGGCTTTTCTGAGCTAACCTTGTACCTTGAATGCTGTGATGTACCCCCACAGGAAAGCATAAGAGTGCTGTGGACTCGCTGCTGCTCAGTTCCTTCCTTTCCTGCTGCCCATGGCAGAAAGCTGGAACTGAGCACTTTTCTGACAACTACCTGTAATCGTTAAGGTTTAGGATCAGTGTTACTTCAGATTACAATTTTTTTTGAGTTTGTTCTTGTATCATATGGTTATCTTCTGTAGCAAGCACAAGTGTATAATAATATGCAAGGTCCTGCACTTGGGTCAGGGATCCCCAGTGTCAGTACAGACTGGGTGATGAATTGGTCAAGAGCAGCCCTGCAGAGAAGGACTTTGGAATATTGGTAGATGAAAAATGGGACATGAGCCGCAACGTGCGCCTGCAGCCCAGAAAGCCAACCGTATCCTGGGCTGCGTAAAAAGCAGCGTGGCCAGCTGCCACAGGGAGGTAATTCTCCCCCTCTACTCCACTCTCATGAGACGCCACCTGGAGTACCGTGTCCAGCTATGGGGTCCCCAGTGCAAGAAAGACATGGAGCTGTTACAGCGGGTCCAGAGGAAGGACATGAAAATGGTCAGAGGGCTGGGACACCTCTCCTATGAAGAAAGGCTGAGAGATTGGGGTTGTTCAGCCTGGAGAAGAGAAGGCTCCAGGGAGACCTTATTGCAGCCTTTCAATATATAAATGGGACTTATAAGAAAGATGGAGAGAGACTTTTTACCCGGGGCCTGTAGTGACAGGACAAGGGACAGTCGTTTTAAACTGAAAGACAGTAGATTTCAATTGGACATAGGAAGAAATTTTTTACAATGAGGGTGGTGAGACACTGGAACAGGTTGCCCAGAGGAGTTGTGGATGCCCCATCCCTGGAAACATTCAAGGTCAGGTTGGATGGGGCTTTGAGCAACCTGATCTAGTGAAAGATGTCCCTACCTGTGACGGGGGGGCTAGGCTAGATGATCTTTAAAGGTCCCTTCCAACCCAAACTATTCTGTGATTCTACGAAAGTAATACCTGGATATAAGGCTGGACAGTCGGTTTCATGCCTAAGGCAAGGAACTGACTCCTGCCCACGCAGTGAAGGCAGAAATGCCATATTGCACAGGAGTTGTGAAGATCTGTTTTGCCTTGGAGGCGACTGTTCCAGGTGACTGCTCTGTGCTTTCCCAATGCCTCACAAAAAGCCCAAAATGTCCAAATATAAAGTTAAAATGGATGGCGTGGCACCTGAGAGTTGTCAGCTCCTCATGTTTCAGGTGCTTGCAAGCCACAAGTTTGGAAGCAATGTATAGCATAAAGTGAAACTGAGAGAGATTATATGTTGGTATTTGAAATTAAAGTTTCCAATAGTATATCATATCAGTATATATTGATATATGTCACCTGCCCTATCAAGATTCTTTTGGGTTTTTATCTTTGGGATCCATTGTCTTTACTAAGGTGGTGTAACGTAGCTGTCTAAAGTCATTTCTAGTTGAAATATAGAAACCACTGTGTGCACAGACCAGAACTTACACTTACAAGGTGGAGGAGGGCAGTTGTGAGACCTGCGGTGGGAGACTTACTGAAGTTGGGATGTTTTGGAGGACAGACTGATTTTTTTCAATTGCTCACTCTGTGTGTCTCTCTTCCATCCCCCACTTTTCCTTCCCTTCTCTCATCCAAGCACAGTTACTTCATTCAGACTCTAAGTGTGCTGGGTGCTCCTAGTGTTGCCAAGCACTGTCAAAGATTTGCTGATAGGAGTTTAAGGTGGCCCTTTCTGACTCAGATGAAATCACAAGTGAGTTTATCCAGGGGTCGTCTTCATCAGCAGTTTTGAAATACAAAGCAATTTAATTCTGTGCTCAACTTGTACGATGTATTCTATTGACAATTTACATTTGATTTTACAAATAACTAATGCCAGACATATCAAACTTCCAACTTGATGTGTTAGTCCAGCATGGCAGACGTTTCACAGAATTCATTGTGCTCTAAGTCCAAAAAGACCTGCCAGAAATTAACAGGTATAGCACTATCTCGCAGGTCCTGGACACACTGAAACAGTAACAGAGGGAAGTGTGAACAGACTGGGTCCTAACTGAAGTTAATGCTGATGAAGTATCTACATTAGGTCTTTGAATACTTTGGTATTTTTGCAGGAATATCTGGCTAACCCGTTTTAAATGCTAGTGGCAGAATCAGGAGGAACTGTACCCTGTGATTTGTAATACAAATTTGAATTACTGTCCTGCTGTTCCCTCAGATTGTGTGTATGCACTTGAGTGCTGACTGAGACCTTGCCAAGGAGGAAGATAAAGAAGAAATAGTAATGAATTAGGAAAAGAAACAGCTCACCAAAAGTTTTCTTCTGCTCCTTCTGCTGTTGGACTGTATTCAATTCTGAGGCTTTGCGCAGCACTCCCATTAACAGGCATAGGGAAGTTTGGGATTTTACAGGGTTCATTTCTGTGAATAACATAAGGCTCTGGCTTCATGATTCCAGTCTGCAGACAGTGGAGGAGACACATGGGCTTCTGTCCTTCTACAGAATCGGCTGAACCGTGTTAACTCAGGTTAGAATAAGGTAGGAATGTGACAACAGCTTTAAGATGAAGAATCCAAATGTAAAAAAATAGGCTAATGTGAGTGCTTAACTTCTCATGAACCCAGGCTCTTGTTAATCCTTAGACCATCAAGACCATGACAATGCAACCACTTCAGATTTAAAAGCACAGGGAGGTGAAAAAATCACATGCAAAATCATTTTGATAAAAAAAGACATTTAGTTGGAGCTGGAAGCGGTGAGACACACATTCTGGCTGCTAAGCTCATGTTTAAAAGTTCCTGTGTCATATCTGAAAGAAGGAGAAGAAAGGATCCTAG
Organism: Aptenodytes forsteri; assembly: GCF_000699145.1. Lineage (NCBI taxonomy): Eukaryota > Metazoa > Chordata > Aves > Sphenisciformes > Spheniscidae > Aptenodytes > Aptenodytes forsteri. Next base: position 4,638,046 of record NW_008795122.1, on the reverse strand, counting down.
CTCTCTTATAGTGTGAACTATAGCTCTCTCTGAGGTCATAAAAAGCCCTTTGTTCAAAACTTGTTACAAGCTGAACATTATCTGTATCGTGGTTCACTCCATTTTTTTTCTAACTGGAAAACAGACAGGAGAAACGGGAACACAAAAATATCCATGGCCAGATTTCTTTATGTAAAAAATAATGGAAGGAAATCCCAGCTTTCTGGAATATATTTTGAAATGAGAAGTCATCTTGAAGGAGAAATTTCAGTGTATGTGAGTGTAGGCGGGAGTATAAAAACGTGTGATAAAAATAGCAGGCTACATGGAAATCAACACTGATATGCAGATGCATACCTGGAGATGTTACATGACAATATCTGAGAGAGAAGTATGTGTTAGGTCTGTGTTTTATATAATACTTTTCAAAATGAAAAAAACTTACATAATTTTCAAATTATATTTCAAATCACCTCTTTATTTTGAATTCTGATTTCAACTCAAACATTGGCTTCTGTTCTCACCTTTGGGAACTACTTAGAAAAATCAAGATCATTTAACTACTTTGCAATTGGTGGCATATGTTGAAAAGGGACTTTTCAACAAAGTCCTTTAAAAGTAGGTACTCTTTCTCAGAAGTAAAATTCAGGGAATAAGTACTACATCCTAAAAGTCTGAAACTATGATCAAAATGCTTAGAGCACTAAGAAATAGCTATATGGCAGAAATGACCTTTCAGTTGACAAGAGGTTAACTGATCAAATGATTTTCAAAACAAGTGGGTGTTTTTGTAGACTCTCGTGAAGCACAGCTATGGATACAGCAAGCTGAGAATTTTCATACGCAGTCTTTTTGGTATCAGAAGCAAAAGATACATTTTATAGATTGACAAAAAGTATAACTTCATGAGGTTAATTTGTTTATACTGTATAAAATAAACTGCCCTTCAAGTCGGTATGGTAAACCAACTGGGAAAACTACCGGTACTTTTACTTGGCACTGTTTAGTGATTCTCTTACTGTACCTAATGTCTTCAGAAAAACACATTTCAGATGTGCTCTTAAGTGTCAGTTGGTCTTTGTTATAATCAGCATGATGTAGTAGCAGCATCTGTCTATGGGAATGCAATTTATGATAAAATACAGCTAATTAAATCCCTGGAGGATTTATATTCACACATGCTGTGAAACTGAATCATACAAATATTTCCTGTTAAATTGTAGCAGAATTAAAGCGTCTGTTTTAACTTCTGTGTGTGCCTAAACCCTTTTTCCCTGTCTTTCTACCACAAATTTAAAGTAATATGAAATACACTTTATTACCGCAATATCGACCAGAAGAGATGCTCAGGGTAACTTGGAGAGAAACACCTACAGCATAGTTATGCTGCCGCATAATGGAGTAGGAGTAATGGTGTAGGTTTTATAAACTGACACCTAAATCACCTGACCCAAGTAGATTATTAAAACTGGTTTTATTGCTATTTCTTTTTTTAACTCTTTAGCTCTTTTTTATATTAGTAGACAAATATCCAATGTAGTATCCACTCTAGGGGGGAAAATGCTTCCCACAAACGGTACCAGTTTGTGGTACCATAGCAAGGGCAAAGCTAGCAAATAGTTCTTCGAGATTTGAGCCATTTTATTACAATCGTAAACAGATATTTTTCCCCCTTCTCTGTCCTGAACCCTTAGAGTTCCTTGGTGTGGCACAGAAAGAGTTATCACTCAATACATCCTTTTGCTGTTTTTAAAAAAAAGTAACTTTGAATGTCACTTGGATATTAGTTTGTACTTTGCAGAGGATGTTTATTGTACAGCATTTAGATTTTTTTATTATTACTATTTCATTAAGCTGTATGGAAGTGAAATGATATATGTTAGCTGTAGCATGATTTTTGTTCCTGAGTATGCTTGAGAACCAATGCATGTGGAAAATGAGCTGTGGTTTTGTGTATTCAATGAAGTATATTAGTTGCTGCATAGCCTGTGCCTATGTAATCAAATTTGTCAGAACATAGATTGGACTATGGAAATTATTTGATTTAATTACTTTATAGGCTTTTATAAGAAGTTTTTTCCTATTACACTCTACTTCATGTTTATGAATGTGCATAGTACAACTGAAAGAGGGGTTTCACATGCTTTAAGTACCTAAGCATATCATTTGTGGAAGTATAGAAACTGGCAAAATGGAGGATAGGATAAAGTTTTGGCAAAATAAATAGGATTGTATTTTTATCTTCTGTGTGTATACTGGGACTTGAGCTGTATGAAGAAAAGTAAGATTTGTGAAGGCTGCTTGAAAAGCAGCTGCTTGGCCTAAGCAGGGCACAGTCATTCATCTAAATTGATGAGAGAAAAGCAAATAAATCATAAACTAATCTATTGATACTATTTTCCAACAAAGATTTCAAACTTCAAACAGATAAAAGATACATTTCTTTTAATATAATTTTAAAAAAATAATTGTAAAACAATATGTAAGGAATCACAGGTAAAGTGTTACCAGCTTTAGTGAATCCAAGCTGGTATGTTTTAGCTATAGATATACAAGTAAGATATGTATGTCATTTTATTTCCTTACTTGTGGTTTTACTTCTCTGAAAGGATCAGTAAATTTAAACGAGTTTAAACACCTCAGGGACTTCTTGGTCCCTGAACATCTGGGTGATGAGGCTGGAAGAAGGCCCTTGGAAACAATATCCTCTCTTGTAGAGGAATACAACCAAATTAAATGTATGTAATTAGTGATGTGTTCCAATCTGTACATGGGCAGCTGTGTGATTGGTGTTGTGTAAATATTACAGAGATAAACATAAGTAATGAAAACCAGGAAGTGCCTAATTATGCATGGAGTAATTTGGAGTTACATAGATTATGGGCAGATCAATTTCAGAAACTAATGAGTGAAGCACAAGTGTCCTATGTATCATCCAGAGAAGATGAAGAGGATTTTTAAGCATATTTGCCCAAATGTCACATATGCCATTATTTTAATAAAAGAATAAACATGGAGTTCAAACCTGGGATTTAGGAAACCTGGTAAGTGCAAAGTAGAAGTAAGAGGTGTCCAAAACTTGCTAGAAAGCAAGCGCTCGAGCTCTTACTAAGTTCTGAAAGACCTATGTCCTTTTTGGAAGCAAGGGAAACATCTTGTTACACAGTCAGCTTTTGATGTTTACATGGGCCTTTTGTTGTATTTGTGTGTCTATATAAAAAGTGACTGATATACAAGACATTCATTTGGCAAAATGTAAAAAGCAAAAATTAAATGATGTTTTGAATTTACTGCTGTGTCAGGATACAATACACCAACTAAGTGGTTATTAGGAGCTTTTAGGGCCTGATTCCTAGATTCTATCAAATCAAGGAGGAAGACTTCCATCAGCTGCAGCAGGTTTTAAATCCAGTCCTTTAATTGGTGGTGCAGAATCCTGCATCCTTAGCTGCATTTTGTGGTTGTGCAATACTTGGTTTGCCCTTTTTGCTTTTCTCCCTGGTCTTGCCTCTACTATGTCAGCTGCTGTAACGGTGGGTTTTTTCCCTGAAGCAAAATGCAAGCTGGAGGCTACCCATTCTGTAACACTGCCTTCAGAATGATTAAGCGTTGCTTTGTCACCCAAGTGCTCTTCCGATAACCTGGCTTCTCACACTGGCTTGACAGTTGCATTTCTTCTCTTCATTAATCACTTTCAACACAAGCAAGTGCCCTGGACTCAGTTACTGTCTGAATAAAATAAATTGAACCTGGCTTTGTCTTCAGTTTTGATTGTGAACTGAAAGTCCCCTGTGAAAGGCATTGAGGCTAAAAAGGGTCATCTGCTCTGAGCTCTCAGGGACCAGACAATTAGCACACGCTTCCTTTTTGCCTTCTATTAAGATAAATCAGTAGTTTTCATTCAAAGTATAGAATAAAAGCTGGCTGACAAGAGAATCATCTTGTTCAGACATACTTTCTGGCTGCGGTAGATAGGAGCCTTTTGGAAACAACTCTGTCAAAGTAAATGACCTAAAGCAAGCAGCTAGTACAAATGGATGTGTTTCTCCTAAGAACCCCTACTATACAAACAAAATTATATCTGATGTCCCTAATCTCCTATGTGAAGTACAGAAAATTAATATCTTACGATGGCTGGCTGCTGGCCCTCTTTTCTGTTTGTTGTTTATCTTTTTTCCTCCACATTGTGCCTTTACTCCTTTTTGAAGAAATCCTCTTTTGTTTATGCAATTGTGGCTTCTTGGTTATTTAAAAAATTCTTCCAAAAAACCTCCCAATTTTCTGTAACATGTTTCTGTCTACATTTTCATTCTTCATTTTCTCTAGCTTTAGGAGGTGGGCCTATCTGAATGTCTGTACAGATGCATAGGGTTCCCTGCTTGAGACTGACCTCATCAGGTCATGACTATGTTACTTTATCCTACCTAAATGTAGTAACTCCCAAACATTTTTTTTTTTACTTCATTTTAGTTCTTTTAGTTCTTTTCTATCATGGGTGTAAATACCCAGCTTTGTCGTGGATGTCTATCTTGCACAAGTAATTTAATTTCTCTGCAGTTTCATTGGCCAGCAGGAATAAATGTTTCATTTTTTTCCTCTTCTGTCTGTTTTTGGCTTAACTATTTAGCCTATATGTTACTCCAAAGTGGTATCTCTGTGTTTATTCGCATGTTCAGGGCATGGCCCAGTGGGGTTTGTTAATACTCTGTGTAATGTACCCATATCCAAGGGTCAGGAAAAGTATTGCATTTTAGATGGTCGATTTTATGCTGTGTTTTCAAGTGGGGAAATAGATGTATGAAGAAACTGACCAGTCCAGATTTGGCGAGTGAGCCGATGGTATTCCTCCGCATGTCCTGCCAGAAATTCTGTGGCATGGTCATTTCCCAGCTTCAGGCAAAAACCAGGTTCATCCTATTTTCCTTTGTCTGTATGGGTCATATGAAATGCTTCTTCCCTCCAAGACTCTGGAGTCAAAAGCAAGGCTTTTGAAATAATTATTTTTTTATATTAATATATTAATTGAAATAATATTTTGAAATAATACTTACTTGACTCAGAAAGTCTTCCTTTAAACTTTTCTTATCTCTTAGACTTATTTCCAACAATACGATTGCAACAATATATGCCTTTGTGTCCTTGTATTGGATCCCATCCTTCTGTTAAGAGGTACCTTTAAGCAGAAGCTAATTAAATCTACCACACGTTTGGAATGACATTAAAATTCTTTTTTGTTTTTTTCTCATCTCCTGTAGCTGTTTATGACATTTTATTACTGGCCCAGTAATTAACATTTCTCAGGACTGTCATTTCAAGTGAGTGAGAAGAAATCACAACAATGTCTGATAAGTTTTCTCTTTCTGGATTGTCAATTTTATTGAGCTGGAGTGAGTGCTTAGCACATCCAAATCTTCATCTGTTTCTTACAGGCTTGCATGTAGCTGTGCTGTAGTTACAAAGGAGAGACTCTGCGGCTGCTCCCTTTTGATATGCCCTGGAGGGCATACCTCATGCCTCTAACTGCTCAAGGGAAGGGGGGAGTGCAGAGTCTCTTCAGTTTTCCTGCTAAATCCAGCATGTTATGCTTGTCCTGCGATACACATAATGTTATATTTGATGCATGTAACATGTTTTATGCCTGAATTTAAGACTGCCTCTGCTGGGTCAGAGCAAAAGCTGTCTCACCAAATGTCACAAAGAGTTACCAGTAATGGGTGGCTTAGAGAAGACTATTAGAACAGGGCAAGCACCTGCTGATACTTCCTCGGGACAATCCTTGAGTCTCCAGCAGCTCATACCTCAAGGACTGTTGGGTTGTCCTGGTGTTTTAACAGCCATCAATACAGTTATCTTCTGGGAATTTATCCTTTTGAACCCACATGCACTTTTAGCATCCATAATATCCCGCAGCAAGAAGTTCCATCACTTATTTACAAGTTGCACGAAGAACTGCTTTCCTGTGTTTGCTTTGAATTTTCTGATCTTATAGATTTAATGCCTGCTAGTTCTGGTATTCAAACCATACAATTGTTCCCTATTTGTTGTCTTCCTGGCCCAAATGATTTTGTAGACTTCAGTCAGATCTTCATCTCTCATTTTCTCTTTTCCAGCCCTGAAGAGTCCTACTCTTTGTTTTCTTTTACAGTGTAACTTGTTCCATACCTCTGTGAACTTATACTGGGGCATAATAGTGCCCCAATAGTTCTTGTTTCTTTACTGTCCTTTCAAAGAAGAGAAGACTGCCATTTTTAATGAAATACTGTTTCATTAATTGCGATATCTTACTGGCCTGGAAATAATCATCCTCGCTACTGAGGATGCATAGAATAATAATGCTGAAATCTCACCCTGGCTTCTCAGGCACTTAGCTCAGGTTCATTTTTGCGATGCCAGCGTATCAGATGAGCATCTAACCAATGTGTCAGCCTGACTTTTCAGCTGCTTATAAGAAGGGGTCTTGTGTATGAGATGTCAGCGTTTCTGAAGTCATCTGGCCGGCTGCACTGACAGTGGGTGGAGCGGGGAGCCAGCTGGCCTGGGAGTGCCAGGCTCTGGCATTCCTGGGCAACAAATTCCTGCTCTGGTGAGACCCCACCTGGAGTACTGCGTCCGGCTCTGGAGCCCTCAGCATAAGAAAGACACGGACCTGTTGGAGCAGGTCCAGAAGAGGGCCACAAAAATGATCAGGGAGGTGGAACACCTCTCCTGTGAAGAAAGGCTGAGAGAGTTGGGGTCGTTCAGCCTGGAGAAGAGAAGGCTCTGGGGAGACCTTATTGCAGCCTATCAGTACTTAAAGGGGGCTTATAAGAAAGATGGCAGAAATCGTTTTAGCAGGGCCTGTTGTGATAGGACAAGGGGGAATGGCTTTAAACTAAAAGAGGGTAGATTTAGACTAGATATAAAGAAGACATTTTTTACGCTGAGGGTGGTGAAACACTGGCACAGGTTGCCCAGAGAGGTGGTGGATGCCCCATCCCTGGAAACCTTCAAGGTGAGGTTGGACGGGGCTCTGAGCAACCTGATCTAGTTGAAGATGTCCCTGCCCACGGCAGGGGGGTTGGACTAGCTGACCTTTAGAGGTCCCTTCCAACCCAAACCATTCTATGATTCTAACTCATACGGCTGGACTGCCAGAGACAAGGCACCACGGATGCTCTGGCAGCCCCTGGGCTGGAGTCTAAGATAGTTTTTGTCAGTTTTGTCACCACAGCACACCATGGAAATGGCAGTTGTGGCAGAAATGACAGGAATTGCATTCATTTCAGTCAGCAGCTGCTGAGGATACTAGGAAAGCATATTTTGTTTTGGGAACATCATGTTTGGGTTTCCAAAACAAAATTTTGAAGGATTTCTGTTCCATGAAAACTTTAAATGTTGGCTTACCTCCTGATTCAAGGTTGTTTTTTTTTTCTTGAAAACACAAAAAGCATGTAATAAAAATTCAGATTTCCAGCCAGCTCTACTTACGCTTCAGTTGGAAGATTATTTCTCTTTTTCTCTACGTGTCATTCGTAAGAAGCGTTATTACATCTACGCTTTTTGCATGTCTTTCTGTCATCGCTGCAATGACTGTTAGTGTCCCAGTGTGCTGCTTAAATTTTCTTTTCCCTAATTTTGTTTCATTACTTCACTGCACAGCCTTCAAATAACCTAACTGCTTTTTTGTTTACAGCCTTGACATCCACAAATGATGATGCTTTTCAGTCGTTCTGTAGCTAAGCTGTGCCTATTTGTTTCATAGTCTTCTGATCACAGAGTAAATATGCAGCTATAGAAAATACACATTCTCTAATGTATATTAGTAGAAACAGATGGTGCAATCTGTTCATCGATGGAATTCAGTTTCTAGAACTGATTTAATCTGGTTTGCAGCAAATACCACTCTGGTACCGTCTGTCATGGAACATGTGCAAAGGGAGACGTTCCATTTCAGGTTGTTTGTATTTCATTGCAGTAGGGTGTTTATTTCATGTGTTAGCCTGGGTATCACATACCAGAACACGTATTGTAAAGGCACGTTGTTTAAATCCACAAGACTACATTCTTTATAATTTGGTATTTTCGTATATTATTATTTTTCATTACTCTTTTCTTTAAAGCTGTGTACCGCTGGTGCCTTTTGCAAACCTAGTTTTCATGCAGCCATTAATAGAATTTGCACTCAAGAAGAAATGATGGCAAATTATTTTCTTAATATGTGAAGCGGAGAGGAATTTCAAATTAATTATAACAGCATTTTGCATACATTGGCATTTTTCCCATTGTGAAAAAGAAGTTTCCTCTTTTCTTCAGAATGCAGGATTTTCCAAAATTATCAAGACCAGAAAAGCTGTTTGTGTTCTGATTCTGCTAAGCCAAATGCACAAAAAAAATAGACTGTGTAGTATCTGTTTCCTTCAGCTCAGACAGATCCTGTAACCTCTAAAGCAGGAACTACTTAGGCTGAAATGGTGAATTGCCATAGAAGTCTTCAGTCTGTGTATAGCTGAAAAAACATGGTAGCAGAGACAGCTTTCTTCTCCCCACTTACTACAAACACAAAATGTTTGCGGCTCTAGATACAGATGTTGCAAGCAATAAAGATGGGAAAGTGATAGGTAATTTATATTCCATTTCCTTCTGCACTGAAGGATGTGGGAATCCTCCAAAATCTTGTGGAGTTAATAAAATTAAAGGGTGTGGTGGAGTAGAGCAAGTAGTCTGAAAAATATTGCAGAAATAACATGATACAAAAGCATCCATTTGGAAGAAACCTGCTAGGCTTCTTACCTTTCTGAGTAATTGTTTGACTGTTCTCTGCATTTTGAGAATTAAATATTTGCTACAGCTGTTAAGTGATTCTGTTTCCCAGTTCTTTTCTCTAGAGCGTCCTCAGCTCCTCTGGACTTAGGGCTAGAATTTAAAAATCGATCTCCCACACAATTTAAACACTGTCCATCAGCTCCAAAGCTGTCAAATGTCACGACTTTCACAAAAGATGGTTTGCTCCCCAGTTCTCCTAGAGATACTTATAACTTTATTTTTGTACAAAGCCAGTAATTAATACATGAGAAAAATTAATATGCATAAATCAAGGTGATAGTATTGTGTAAAAAGGAAATGGTGAATTGCCATAGAAGTCTTCAGTCTGTGTATAGCTGAAAAAACATGGTAGCAGAGACAGCTTTCTTCTCCCCACTTACTACAAACACAAAATGTTTGCGGCTCTAGATACAGATGTTGCAAGCAATAAAGATGGGAAAGTGATAGGTAATTTATATTCCATTTCCTTCTGCACTGAAGGATGTGGGAATCCTCCAAAATCTTGTGGAGTTAATAAAATTAAAGGGTGTGGTGGAGTAGAGCAAGTAGTCTGAAAAATATTGCAGAAATAACATGATACAAAAGCATCCATTTGGAAGAAACCTGCTAGGCTTCTTACCTTTCTGAGTAATTGTTTGACTGTTCTCTGCATTTTGAGAATTAAATATTTGCTACAGCTGTTAAGTGATTCTGTTTCCCAGTTCTTTTCTCTAGAGCGTCCTCAGCTCCTCTGGACTTAGGGCTAGAATTTAAAAATCGATCTCCCACACAATTTAAACACTGTCCATCAGCTCCAAAGCTGTCAAATGTCACGACTTTCACAAAAGATGGTTTGCTCCCCAGTTCTCCTAGAGATACTTATAACTTTATTTTTGTACAAAGCCAGTAATTAATACATGAGAAAAATTAATATGCATACTTCAAGGTGATAGTATTGTGTAAAAAGAACGGAACTTAACAGGATAAATATGAGTGGGGAAAATAAAAACTGCCTTTTTGTAAAGTAGTAAATATATGTGATATACCGTAATTGTTCCTAAAAATATACCATGTATGCCACTGAAGAGAGGACGGATACTCAGCAGTTCACATCGTTCTGAGCTGACCTATATTTACTGCTGCGTATCCTCTGCAGACAGTGGTATATGTATTGTTTAGTACAGAGTACTTCTCACATTGGTGTTAAACATTTTTAAAAAATTTACAGCTCTCAAAATCTCTAATCCCAAGGTAACTTTATATAAAATTACAAATTTATTAGCGTTTCTAAGTGTGGTGAGTTGACCTTGGCTGGCCACCAGATGCCCACCCAGCTGCTCTCTCACTCCCCCCCCTCAGCAGGATGAGGGAGAAAATAAAATGAAAAACTCATGGGTCGAGTCGAGTTTAATGAAAGAAAGCAGTCGAGGCAGTTTAGTGAAAGGAAGCAAAGGTTGTGTGTGGAAGCAAAGCAAAACCGAAGGAGATTGATTCTTTACTTGCCATCAGCAGGCCATGTCCAGCCCCTTTGTTGGAAACAGGGCCCCAGTATGTGTAGCGGCTGCTTCGGAAGACAAACGCCTTAATAACGAATGCCCCCCTTCTCTTCCTTTCTCTTAGCTTTTATTGCTGAGCACATCATATGGCGTGGGATATCCCCTCTGTTAGCTGGGGTCAGCTGTCCCAGCTGTGTCCCCTCCCAACCCCTTGCCCACCCCCAGCCTGCTGGCCCTTGGGTAGGGTGTTGGAGAGACAGCATTGATGCTGTGCAGGCACTGCTCAGCAGCAGCCAGCACATGGGTGCCTTACCAACACCCTCCTAGCCACTATATGGGCTGCTATAGGGGAAGTTAACCCCATCCCAGCCAGACCAGTACACTAAGATACGCTGTTCTACACTGCCATTTGGTACGTATATGCACGCTGAATTAAAAATTGTAGAAGTTTGTGGAAAACCATACTCTTTTCTCAATAATAATAGTTTCACAGTATATTGTATTTCATATTTGGATTACTGACTAACAAATCCAGTTCCATGCAGGTTTATGACAAACCAATGAAACTTCTGTGGAGCACTTCTTGTATATGTTTAATTCTTTTAATTGCAGCCTTGGGTGTAATTAAGAAAAACTATGCAGAGCAGGCTTTAAAATATAATGGTCCTGATGCTTCTTTCAAGACTTTTTTTTTCTGTGGAGGATGTACTCAACCAAATTACACATGCATAGAGTCTGCTTTCACACAGATCTTACAGACAAACCCAATTATCCAGCTTCCTATTAGGGAAGCTAGACAACATTTGTGCTTCAGCCATTAACTGGTTTTGGAATTTGTCATGCCAGACGAATCTATAATCAAATCTTTGGGGTTTTTTATTCAATAACAGAATAGGTATGGCTTCACAAAGTCTGGGTGAGTTTCTTCATGTTCACAAATAACAAACACTTTTCTAAAATTCTCTGATTAAGAGGAGAATACTAATGTAGCAGAGCTCAGAAGTGCACGGAGCTAAGTTTATTTCTTAACAAATAAGCTCTCTAGGGAGTGTTCAAAATATAAAGTTCTGAGCTACCAAGCTTATGTTGTTTTTTTCTCCAAAACAAAGGCAAAGTTAGTTTTTAAATTACATTTTTAAAATGCAAAATGAAATCTTACGCTTTCATTTGACTCGGTTGCCTCAAAACCATGTCCTTGTTGTGCCTTGTATTCATTGGTGTGTTTTTAGAAGAAAGTCTTGGAAAGATTTTTTTGAAATAACTTTGACAATTGTTAGTTTAAAGTTGTAGCAGAGCTTGAAGCTGAGCCACAGCCTTCACATCCTGAGGGAATTTTCGAAATACTGAGTGAGAGCTCTTATCAGGGGCTAACGATGATACAGCTGTGGCTGCAAGTAGCACCTTAAGCCCTGGAGGTGATGCACACAAGCCAAGTAAAGCTTTTTAAGAAAACGACACTCACATTTGCCCTCTGCAGTAGGATTTCAAAGACCAGACCTTGGGGAAGGTGACTCGAGCCAGGCTGAATGATGCAGGGCTGGTGTAAAACCGTCCTTCACACAGCCTGGTGAATGGGAGCAGAGGTCTGTGGCGAGCGGCCCCACGATGTCTCTTCTCTCCCCGTTGCCATCACCTCCCAGCCGCAGAGCAGCCCGGCAGCTCCCACCCCTATTCCTGCTCGCTGGGCTCCCTCCGCACGGCTGGTTTCTGCCTCTGGCTTTGCTGCAGCCACGTACCTCCTTGCTCTGCTTGTGGGAGCACGGTCCCCACTCGAACAACAGCTGAGGGATGTCGTAGCAGCGATTTTCAAGCAGAGGTGGACAGGTATGTAATGTATTGGGAGAAGGAGCTGGGGAAGCACTTGTTTTGCAAAACAGGAGGAGGTAAAATGTAGTTAAACTATATGAACAAATACAGCAGAGCAGCAGTGCTGTACAATTGGCAAAGGAAATACAGTTGGCTGAAAGAATCATGATCAAACTTTAAAAAAAAAAAATCTGCTTTCTGCTTTAACTGATACATCTTTCAGTCTGTACTTTGTTTTACTGTGTTACATTTCTTTTTTTTTCTGAGGCTTGCAGGAGAAACTGGTGAGTTTTCCAGTTGGAGGATAAGCAAGACTGCTTTTTCACATGGACTAAGGAGAAAGGCAGGTTTCTTTCCCTTTCTGTGTTTGCTCTGTTGTTTATAGCATAGGGTTCCAAGGGTTGCTGAGCCTACAAAGCTTTTCTTTTTAACGTAATGCTGGTTTTATTTGGATTAAGCGTGTTTTCAGAGTTCAGTTAACAATTTGATTCTCTGTGCTTGAGGGAGAGAGTTAATTCTGCAGTTTAGCGTGAGGTAATGCAGCAGTTTAGTGCAAGCATATGGTTAAGCTATTTAACAGTAGCTGAACTGTGCAAGATTACCTTTTAAGCTACTGACAGCAGTATATAGTCATCCACACATTAACACATAGGCACGTGCAGTGCTTTCTCCCAGCAGTTTTGTTTCAGTGCCCTTTGCAGCAGTCCCTCGCTGTTGTTTCCAAGTTTTTTTTAACAGAACGGAGGTGGATGCCCTCAAAAAGGCGTTCCGCTATCTGGCATTTTAGGTCTGCAGGCTAAGGAAGGAAGAGGCAGAGAAAAACCTCGAGAATTTGAGCCAGCTAGGTTTTCTAGGGAAGCAATCCAAATGTTTCCCAGATTGCCACAGACTGTTAAATTGTTTACAGTAAATTTTAACTGGAAGATCCCCAGTGGAGCCAGATGCCATGGCTGTTTGCAGAGCTATCAGGGGAGTGGTGAGGTATTTGGGAAGTGGCATTTTAGAGATGGGAGCGTGTAGTCAGAGGCAGAGTGCTGGCAGCTGTAACTCCCTAAAGACGTTTTGCAGGAGAAGAGGAGGAGAGGTTCAGACTGAGGAGAGTTAGCTGAGATGCTGTAGGGACTTTATTCACTTGAGGACTTGTAGCTAACAGGCTGCCTCTTTCTTTCCAGCTTCTCTTTAGCTGTGAGTGGTTTCATTGCAGAGTGAATTGACTGGGCTTGTAAATCATCCACCTTTTTACCAGTAATTCAAGACCTAGGCTTTTCAGGGTATGGTAAAGATGTAGCTTTTCTGTCTAACAGACTTCTTCCTAAAATTCTCCTTTTTTATCCCCATTAGCAAAACGTTACACTGTTTCTGGATCTGCAGACACCAACAAAAAGTGTTTGGCTTTGTGTTGCCTCGACTTACAAGTCCCCGTTACTTATACCATTGTTTTCAAAGCAGCAACAAGCATTGCAGATTAGTTCTGGCAGGAAAATGAAGATTATGTGATTTTGAGGCAAGTCTATTTATTTTACTTTTAGAAATAATTAATAGATGAGAATGTAAAATTCCTCTTCTAAAATCTAAATTGAAATAGCATCTAACAAATAAATCCATTTGTTATGGAGAAATTTGGGGACTGAGGAAAATGGGAGCAGAAAAGGAAACTGCATCTTTGAAAATGGAAGTGGGAAAGGAGCTTCATCTTTAAAAACATGATAAAAAGGCATAGACATACAGTAATTCTTCATCATTTTTTGTTTTTTTAATCAACAGGATGTTTGAAATTGAAATTATGAGCCTGAGGTATCACTGGATACTCTTCAGTCAGTAGTACACAGGAGAAAAATTTAGATTATAATTTCATGATTATAATGGTAATTTCTGTCTTTAAAATATATAAATACTTGAAGGTAACTTCATTTTTAAAGATCTGTTTTGTCTTGGTTTTTACATTAGGATGTCAGATCTTTTCTTCCCTCTTACCTACTCAGGCATCAAAGTATAATATTGGCACTAATTGGTTTATGATATCAAAGAAAATATTCAAGTTGAAGTTTTTCTTAAACAGGAAACAATTTATAGCTGCAAGTTCCCAAGTACAGGTGCACACACTTTCAAACACGTTGTTTATTCGTATTGGTGGGAGAGTGGGCAACCCAGGGTAGTCAGGACAGACCTAAAATATAGCACCTGATGGTTCCCAAAGTTTGGATAAGAACAGGACTCCAAATTGCATAATTTTCAGAAAGGTGTACATGGTGTAACAGGGTGCAGAGCTGGGAATAGTGCTTGACTTTAAACATGTCTTATCCCAGGTTCCTGTTCAAAAATCTCAGGGGCATGGGCATTGTTTGTCACCTAGATCAATACTCAAAGTCCTTGGCACTTGCAGGGTTTAACCCTTTCACCCATGCTGTTGTTTTTGGCAGTCTGCATTTTGTCAGTGGTGTTTCAAATACTTTATTTCTCGGTTGGTTGGTTGGTTTTGTTTGTTGACAATTTAGAATAAACTTCCCTTTTAGTAAGAGGCGAGAGATTTCCAAACATCTGGCTGCGAAGCAAGAAAAAGTCTTGAGCCAGCAACAGGGGAGATAAAACTATTCCTTACGCTTTTGCCTTAAAAATAATAAGTACACTTCTTAATATATTTTTGCATGTATTTAAGCTCACTTACGCGTTTTCGAGAAGTCTGACCCCTCCCCAAAACCATGTAGTCTTTATTGTCTTTTCCAACTGACCTTCTAAACCGTCCAGTAGCATAAAAGAGGAAGAAGTGATGTTGTATAGTTGTTTCCTAAAGGATCTTTTTTGACAGGGACAACTAAAATATGTGTGCATGCATGGTTAAAATTGTAGGTGATCCTTTTGAAAGGAATACATCTGGCTTTAATTCAGGAGGATAATCTTCATGTTAAAATTAAAGGGCTGGGCTTTTTCTATCCTGCTTAGATTGTTAATGAGTCACTTTTCCTAGATCTCCAGTCTTCGCCTTCTGTAGTATTAGTAATGGGCTTGTGAGATTCCTGGTGCTTCCCTCGAAGCAAGGAAGTGCTTTCACTGGTTATTCATTCCTACCGATCTTTAAGACACATAGTCTGCATGTGTTGTACAGACTCCTGTACAGACGATGACGGATGGTTAGCTCAGTGGTAGAGGTCTGTAGATCGTCCTGTGCATGTCTTAGCTGAACAAACCCAAAGGGAAACTGACTTTTAAACCTACTTTTTGCCCTTCCTTGCTGTTTTTCTGGAGTACGTGCACCAGACTCCTCTTCCTATCTGGCCGTTCCCATTGTGTCGTGCTTCTCTTCCAGCCGCTGTGTTGCCTCCTTCTCTTCTTCCATGCGGGACCGATGTGTGTCATGTACATCTGCATGGCTCTTCAGAGCTCTCTCCGAAATTTCAGCTGCATTCCCATTTCTTCTGGCGTGCTGCCTAATTTCTTCTGCTCGTCGTACCTTGTCACTCTGCCAGTCTTATGCCTCATCTCATGTGTGTGCTTGAGGTACTCTACACGCTCTGGACAACACAAAAGGACATCCAGATTTTACTTCACCCTAGTTTTAGACCTTTCTGTCACTGGAATAAGCCACAAGTATAAGCAGCCTGGTATAAAAATGTACTGCGTCCTGCAGTTTTATCCACTTAGAAACTAAAATGAGGTGCCCCATACAGAGATACAGCATGTAACGGAGTGTGCACGGATGCACTTGCACCCTGGCTTAGTCCTCGGAGAAGACTGTCCCCTCTAGCTCTGCTTTTGTTTGTTCTTGAACTTGATCTTCTTGCTTGTGTTGGGATTTGTGTTGCGCTGAAAACTGGGCAGAACAGAGATGATCGTGGTGTGTGTATTAATAAGAAAATGTTGAAAGTATGATAGGAACCAATAACAGAGGATTTGTTTCCCTTCTGGGCACTAATTGATTGAATATGATGACCGTAGGATGGAAAGGACTGTAAAATCCTGACATTTGCAACAATTGCAGAGCTACAGACTTCTTTTCCAGAGTACATGAATTGTAATAAGGAAATGTTAATTTCTTTGCGATAAGTGATAGGACGAGAGGAAATAGCCTCAAGCTGCCCCAGAGGAGGTTTAGATTGGATATTAGGAAAAATTTCTTCACCGAAAGGGTTGTCAAGCATTGGAACAGGCTGCCCAGGGAAGTGGTGGAGTCACCATCCCTGGAGGTATTTAAAAGACGTGTAGATGTGGTGCTTAGGGACATGGTTTAGTGGTGGACTTAGCAGTGCTAGGTTAACAGTTGGACTCGATGATCTTAAAGGTCTTTTCCAACCTAAATGACTCTATGATTCTATGATTGACCGTGCAAGGCCTTTCTGTTGATCCACAGCATGACAGTGGTGGAAGGGTCTTTTCACCTGGCAAGAGGGCGACGCTGGGTGGACCCAAGTCCTCCTGGAAGGGCAAGGAGGGTGCAGAGGCTACTTTGCTCCACAAGGGTGAATGGGCTTCTGCGCCCTTAAGGCTATCTGGTCAAGGACCCCTTCCAGTGCAAAAAGGGGTGTTGACTAAAGGGGGAAAGCAACAAACAAAACATTCAGAGACACAAACCTGGACAGACAAGCCTAACGGAGGCAAAGACAAGAAACAAACTTTGTCAGCCACACTAATGGATGGGCTACTTATAACCTCACTTAACAGTCACATTGCACAGAAGATATATCTGAGTTATGATTCCTTTTTAAGCTTAGCCTTGGATAACACGCTTCCACTGTGTCCCCAGTATGAACCAGGCACTGCCAGAGCCTGACTTTGTCAGCATCAGGACACTTCTAGAGGAAGTATCTGTAGACACATGTGAGCTTGATTAGAAATATCCATGGTGTCAGGCAGATCTTGTAATTTTCTTCATGCTAAATGCATTAGGGCATCACTTAAAATGTTTAAAGTTGGGCATCAAATAATAGAGAAAGTTATTCAATTATATTAGTCCTAGAATGCTGAAGTCTGTCTTATTTTATCTTTACATTATTTATCCTCACAACCTTAAATGATTTTTAATCATTTGCAATATTAAGCTCAGAGAGGAAAAATGGGAGCTTAGTGGTTTTAATAAATTATTCCCATTTTATCAAACCAGAAAATAAAATGCATCATAAATTGTTACTTATTGTTGAATTGCCATTCATAACATCTCATGTTCTGTACTGGAGAAAGATGTGTAGAATTGGAGTCTTCAGTTATGACTGTGGTGCCTGTCTCAATATTAGACATGAAATTATCTTATGTTCATATGAGTCATTGCTCAGCCTTCAGCATATATAGTTGAAGACGTCAACTTAAGAAAAACCTAATAGGTTTCCTGAACATATAATAATTGCAGCACTTTTCTTGAAATGCCAGGATTTCAGGACTTACACTTAATTATAAATCAGTCTATATTAATAATCTGAGACATTTTGTTATTTAATGCTGGTAAATGCACTTCTTAATGCCATTTCCATTCAGCTTATCCTCTTCTCTGTCTGCCTGTCTAGTCTTTATAAATGGGGACGGACTCACTTAGCTTTGACTGTGTGTGTGTGCTGGAGTAGCACTCAACGTCTGAAGGAGAATAGTAGATTCATCCGTGCAACGGGCTGCAGTCATCCACCTCCATTTAATGTGAGACAGTAGGACTTTTCTTCTTACAACAAAACATAACATGCTGAATTTGCATGTTGCTAGTTCTTGTCTTTCAGAATATATGACATTGTTTTGTGTAGCAACAGGTTGTCATCATTCTTATTAGATAACGTGGAGTTTTACCGATGAAGTCATTCTGGTAATTTCCTATGTTGTTTGTGGTTGAGCACTGCCATGGGGTTGTTTCAGCAGGATGTGCCCCACAGGGTGCTGAGTTCCCTTAGTTCTCACAGAATTACAAAAACTTCGAGAAGTTTCACCATCTCTTAGGAGTTTTCATCTCCTGCCCATCATCTGCTCACTTGTTGTAGTACTAGTGCTCTTGCTTGGAAGAAAAGTCAGAAAAGATGCTACCTGAACCTCAGCGAGGTGCGGTAGGCCAAATGAACTCAAGAGAAGTAGGTGTGAAGCTATATTGCTACATTTATTTTGTTAGCTTGTTTTGGATGCGATTCTGCAGGACGTACCTACCTCTATTATGTTTGGGATGCTTAGCAAAACAGGAAGGCAAATAAAAAATCTTTGTTACAGCTATTAGGTATGGTGAAGCTTCATGTACTGCAGCTGCCTGTGTCTGGTTCAAGTACAGAAGTACCGAGTACGGGACTAAGAGAGCATTAGTCCTTGGCTTTCACTCCCCTGGTAGCAGGCTGGGAACTTCTGCGAGGAGTCAAAAAAAAAAAGCTGCAAATCTGTGCAGAGCTGGAGAGTTTGTGTTTCTTCCCCTCCAAAGCTTTGGGCAGCGGGCCGGCTCTTTTCCAGTGCATCTCTGTCAGGTGATGTTGCAGATAGCGAAGCAAACCAACCTTTCCTTTTTTGCAACAGTAAGGTTGGCTTCTTACTTACTGGTGCCCTGTGTAAATACAGCCAAGCAAAAAAGGTGTTGAAACTTTTCAGTCCCATCCTTGCAATAATTTCTTTAGAAAGGTCAAGAATTCAGGCCCTAGCAGCGTTTCTGATTAATACCTGCTTCTAATCTTTGAAACATTTGTTTTGTGGCAGAAGATTAATCAGAGGAAATCATCTGTTCTAAAGGTCTTTGGTTTATTTTTTATTGCTGGAAGATACATGTATTTAAAAGCCATTGAGCATCTCCACCTAGAAGTGTACATATTGCCTTCATCTGTCTCCCTTTATGAGCCTGCTGCGTGTTGACAAGTCCTATAGAATTATTTCCAGCCTGTTCGAATGTTTTTTCCCCTTATTCAACTGTAGGCATAATGACAAATCAGAGTTGCAGTATAAAATGTATTTTGCTGGGAAATGGCCGGGGCGAATTCGATGCTGTGCTGGTTACTTGCTGTATTTCAAGGCAGAAGAGCTGTATTTCATCTTGGGGGTGGAAGAGAAAGCCCCAGCGTGCAGGCTGGTGGCTGCTCCGTCACTAATTTATTGGCAGATTTAGGAAAAAAATCTGTATTCTTGTTTTATTTTTTAGGCCAGATATTAGCATGAATTACGGCACTAGCTATTTCAACAAGAGTCAAGTGGAAAAGTTAACTCCTTGGAGAGTTGTGTGTAGTTCTGAGCCATAACTAAGGCTTTTAACTGTCACACTCCTGCAAATCATAATAAAGAGTAATAGGTAAAAAGCCACTGCTCCTTTAAATCAGTGTCACCAGTGACTCAGAAATATCTATTGTTTTGTTGTTTTTTTTTTTATTCCTACCAACAGTTTCAATTAAGATTCAGCAGATCCACTCTGAGAAAATCCTGTATAAAACACCTCATAATATTTTGGTTTAATACTGTTTTTTAAATTCTGTTTAAGAAATGAGCATTGAATAGTAATAATGTCTGTAACACATTAAAATATTGGTCTAAAAGGCTAATGCCCAATTCATAGCTTTTGTTATAAATTTTTGAGTGTATAATTACTAGAATGTATAAATATATGTTTCATCAACTTTTTTTCAGACAACAGCTATACAAATTTAATAAGTCAAATATATTCACCCAGGCATATTACTTTCTGAATACGGGAGAATTATGGCATGGTTTTGAAAAAAAAAAAAAAAAATCACAACCTATTTTCCCTGCAAATAGTGTCTGTACTAACAATTCATCTGGACAAAATGATTACAGGTATTTGTCTTTACCTTTTGTAATGCACTAAGCAAATTTCAGTGCTTCATCCACACATGAACCATTTGCTAATTTGCGGTATATACCACATTTGTCAGGCCCTTTACCTGTATTTGTGCATTTTGGGGAGGCTAACTCCAGATGTGCAGCAGCTGTTGTTCCACATAGGATTGTGTGACCGTATTCTGCCTGGCTTCTAGGCGGAAGGAAGGCAACATGAGGCTCTGTCATTCTCCAGGAGATCTTGAAAGCTGCAGAAAAAGAAATCAGAAGGGCAGCCATTAGGGAGAAGAGCAAGATGCATGAGTAGAATACATACATATTAATAAAAAGGTTTGCCTGCTGAGTCACTGTGCTTCCCATTTAGATTTCCATATTGGCATGTGGCAACTGCTATAATTGATTGCATTAAAAAGTAATACCAAGGATGTAATATATTTTTAGTTCTCACTACAGCAGGGAAAAAAAGTTAGCACTGTACTGTTAGCCAGTTTTCTGAAGACCATCTGAGATCTGTGGGTTGTAATTTGGAAACCTTTGGCAAAGAACCTTGAAGTACAACAGGGATATCTCTGAAATGTCCTTCAGAGATGCGTACATTTGTAGCTGATATATTTGTTAGTTGGTACACGTAGATCTTTCTGAAATCTTCTGTCATTTCACAAACCAACTTAGATTTCCCGTTTCCATTTTCACTTGGTAGGTTTCCATCCCATTTCCTAAGCAGGCAAGAAGCTTTTCTTTGCTTTCAAGATTGTGTGTTGGGGAACTTCATGTTAAATGTAACTTCACAACCTTTGGAGGCCTCTGAGAAGTGCATTAGCTCTCCTACACATTTGGTTTTCTACTGGTTTGGAAATTAGCAGGTTAAAGTAAAAAAACTGAAATGCATATCCTGCATGGCAAGTGAAAAATGTTACGAAAGAAATTGCTGGTGTTCTTTTATGCAGAGAAGGATTAATTTATGGAAGCTGCACTGAAATAGGTGATGAAATTTCCTGTATTGTAATTTTAAAATGCCAGAACAGGAAGGGACCTTCAACACTGAGTGGTGTCCAAAGTTCATGACAGGCTCTAGGCTAAAGAGCTATGAATTGTTTGCATGCTTAAATATCTAATTTATTAAGAAGCTGGAGGAGGGTTCACATCACCATTCTAAATCTTTTCCTTCTGAGAACAGTCTGAGGTGTTCAATCCATATTTTCAGTGTTCTGGCATTTCATCCTTGAAGGGCTAATGTTCTTTGGCTGTTTTCCTGAAGAAATGGAGGCTATTGTAAATTTACATTGTTAAGAGTAGTGAATATAAAGCCCAGTGCAAGGAGGATTTAATCATGGAGAAATGCCACCATTCCAAGCCTAGCACTCCCCAAGAACAGGAGACCATCTGATGTATTTCAATATTGTTATGAACCTTTTTATCGCTTACCTGTGCTGCAGCTGTAATGAGAAGGACTCTGGAACAACAAAACAAGTATCTAAATCTGGTCCATGTGAAGAAGAGGGTGGTGCAATGGCCTGAAGGGGAAAGGAGAGACAAGAATTCCCACTTCATCTCCGGGAGGCCCTGTCTCATGAACAGGAGCAGTATCAGTAAACAGGTTTAGAGCAGGAAATGTATCTCTGCATCCTTTACGGAAAGAAGAGGTGTGAGAGGGGAGAAGTGAGGTGAAAAATAGCTACAGTGGGGGAAAGGGAAGACTGGAAAATTCCCCAGGTCAAAAATAGGAAAAATGGCAAAGAACTGCAAGAAAAGATTAAAAAAAAAATAAAAGCCAAACTATATAATCAGGCTTTTGTTTTTAAAAATTAAAAAAAAAAGTCATTGAGACCAAAAAGAAAAAATCGAGCAATGAAGAAGTGAAGAAAAAGACAGATTTGGAGAATATATATTGATTTAGCTTTAGCCTGTGCCTCTTTGTGAAACTTGAGTTTAGAAGACCTTTGGTAACCAGATCAATAAAATCTTCAAAATCGTTTAATTAGATTGAAGGCCAAAAGATAAACTCTTGTGATAAAAACTTCTACCTTTGTTTGCCAGAACAGGAGTAAAAAGTGTTCACTGCTTGTTTACCTTCCGATTGATTTTCCTTCAAGCTAAG
The DNA here is from genome assembly GCF_000699145.1 of Aptenodytes forsteri. Taxonomy (NCBI): domain Eukaryota; kingdom Metazoa; phylum Chordata; class Aves; order Sphenisciformes; family Spheniscidae; genus Aptenodytes; species Aptenodytes forsteri. The sequence goes on along the minus strand of NW_008795122.1, from coordinate 4,616,158 downwards.
AAAAAACGTGCTACATTTGGACAGAAGAAGGCATTGAGGTACCTTCTCCTGATTTAGAAATGTAGAATACAAGGCAATGGTCGCTTAAGGGTAATGAAAACTATAGAACAAATGACAAGTCTACAAAGATTCAAGAGGAAGCAAGTTTATTTCTATGTATGAGACAAAACTACCGGCAATTATTGTCCAGCAATATTAGCTATGAAGGATGTTTGGCTTTATTTCCAGTTGCTACAACTAGAGAATTTACTTCTTAATTTAATGCTTACCTCAAATGTAATTTATGTAGGTTGTTCACGTGTTAAATCAGAAGCATGCTGAATTTAAATTTACCTTTTGGGGTGTACATTATATTTTTACGAAAAGAAATCAGTGATCTCAAACACAGTGTTTTTTAAAGTACTGTCTGTTTTATCACTTTTGTGTTTTACATTAGTAAACATGTAGTTATTATTTGCGTTAATGTCACCATATTAGTTTTTCTTTGAAAAGAAGCAAACATCACTGTACATTTATTGGGCTATAAGTCTTACATTGTGTTTAATGAAAATTGACTCTTCTGCCTGTAAGATACACCTTTGGAAACAAAATAACGCTACTGATGATAACTTAATTTTATCTCAATATTAACTGTGCGTGCCATTAAGCTATTTTCTCTGAAGGGATGTTGTCCTGCACCTTTCTAAAGCTTGGTTTCGTGCATCATCTTTTCAAGTAGTAATTCTTGAGTAACCTGAAGTAAATGGAGCACTCCTTCTACACCATCATATATAAGCTTTACATTACATAGGGATGAGCTTGACAAAATGTGTTCAACCTCTGACCTTCTCAGAGTCTTTCCCGAAGAGGACTGAAGGTCACCTTTCGTTAACTGTATGATTGAGACTTGATTGCAGTCCTAAGCATAAATACAGGCTGGGCAGAGAATGGATTGAGAACAGCCCTAAGGAGAAGGACTTGGGGGTGTTGGTTGATGAGAAGCTCAGCATGACCCCGCAATGTGTGCTTGCAGCCCAGAAAGCCAACCGTATCCTGGGCTGCGTAAAAAGCAGCGTGACCAGCAGGTCGAGGGATGTGATTTTCCCCCTCTACTCTGCTCTGGTGAGACCTCACCTGGAGTACTGCATTCAGCTCTGGGACCCCCAACATAAGAAGGACATGGACTTGTTGGAGTGGGTCCAGAGGAGGGCCACGAAGATGATCAGGGGGCTGGAGCACCTCTCCTGTGAAGAAAGGCTGAGAGAGTTGGGGTTGTTCAGCCTGGAGAAGAGAAGGCTCCAGGGAGACCTTACTGCGTCCTTCCAGTACCTGAAAGGGGCCTACAAGAAAGCTGGAGGGGGACTTTTTACAAGGGCATGTAGTGATAGGACAAGGGGTAATGGCCTTAAACTGAAAGAAGGTAGATTTAGAGTTTTAGATAAGGAAGATATTCTTCACTATGAGGGTGGTGAGGCACTGGAACAGGTTGCCCAGAGAAGTTGTGGATGCCCCATCATTGGAAGTGTTCAAGGCCACGTTGGATGGGGCTTTGAGCAACCTGGTCTAGTGGAAGGTGTCCCTGCCCATGGCAGGGGGGTTGGAACTAGATGATCTTTAAGGTCCCTTCCAACCCAAACCATTCTATGATTCTACGATTGTATGTTGGTTTGAACCTGGGTGGATTTCTCTATCTTCATGTTTTTAAAAGTGCTCGTAAAACAGTTATTTGTGCTCTGTTACTCTACTATAATGCCAAAAGAAAGGTCACGGAAATTTATATTATTACATTAAAATATCTAAGAGAAGGTCATGGAGTCTGATCTTCGCTGTGCTCTGGGAGTCAGCAGAGGTGGATTGAAAGCTTTTTCAGCACTCAGCTGAGCAAGCTGGGAGATTCGGGGTTCATTTGGATTGGATTTCATCTTTTTTTAAGAGCACGGGCTTTTCTTCCACCTGAATGTCGGGCTTTTGGAATAAAATTTGTGTTCAGGCATGGTTTTTACTATCTTCCCTTCACAGTTGCTTGGTTTTTAGTATTTCAGTGTCTTCTGTAGCATATCGTGTCATAATAATCCAGTGTCCTTGAGCAAAAATAGAGTAGGAAAAACTTAATTCAGAAGAGTGCATCTGTTTTGCCTTATGATTTGTTTGCAGCTGACCTTTGATAAGGGCTGGTTCATACTTGCAGATTTTTAGAATTCATTTTGAGTGTGTGCTTGTCTGAACTTTTTATTAATTCTCTTCTTTTCTTTTGCAGATTACAGATAGAAGAATCTTCTAAACCTGTAAGGCTATCACAGCAGCTGGACAAAGCCGTAACCACAAACTATAAACCGGTGGCTAATCATCAATATAACGTAAGTAGCTTTCAGTATTTTCCTTTATTCTCCTAGCCAGGCATCTGGCTCAGGACTCCAGAATCACTCTGCTGCTGTCCTGCAGCCCTTTCGCTCACAGTTGGCCACTGTCTTTGGAAATGTTCCATGTTATCTGGTTTCTCCCTGATTTCATCTTCTGGGGATCTTCTTTCTGTCTCAAGACCAACATCAGCCTTGAGGCTAAGGTCTGCCAATTCTAACTCTCTCATGTTACCTGATGGAGGGCAGACCACCTTTACCTAAGCCTTTTCTAGTGTCTTTATTACATTCTTCCTCTAGTCTTTTTTTTGAAATGTAATTCTGAAATTTGGGGATAAAAGGCAGTTCTGGCTTTGTGCTATGAGATGTGGAAGCACTCCTTTGAGACAAATAAAATATCATATGGAGGTGGGTAAAAAGCTTGAAAAGAATCATTAGTTTCCAGTCCTCTGCAGGAACTGACAACAAGTAAAAAAGAGTAACAGCTGATAATTTTTAAGTTTCATACCTTCATAGTACGTGTTACTTGCATCATTAGCTTTGTTAATATTACATCCACACTGCTGTTCCAGATCAGTTGATGCACATACAAACTATAATGTCCTTTTTCTTAAAGATCCTCTTTGAGTAATTTGTATGTATGCATATATAATTGCTGTTACTGTTGAATGTGAGAAATGTTAAGTCATACTGAAAATGAGTCACTCTGTTAGTCATTTAAACTTTTACACTTTTTATTAAGATTTTATTTACATAAAACAAATGACAATATACTGGATGATATTTAAGCACTATTCTGAAAGGCAGTTTATTTTTACAGAACCAAAAATAATCATTTCTCTCTCTTGAGACTGTTTTGTAGTAGTTACTGTTCAAAGTCTGATCTATACATAGATGATAATACCAATATAACTATTTCAGCTAAGGGAATGACATTTAACCAAAATAGTCATACTGGTATATCCTGCTATGCAAATGCAATTTTATATGAGTATATTGTTTTATGATGCTACTGTTATTCTCCTTCTTCAATTCTGGAATAAGCTACGGTGATGTACAGCATCTCTTTTTAGTGGGATTCTGTGCCATTTCCCTGACACTAGCAGTATGACTTCAACCTGGAGACAATCTTTGAATCTTTATTCCAGTTGCAAACTGCTGTTGTCGTATCATTACAGAAATTTAAGTCTTTTGTGAGATTCGGGGCGCATAACCAGGACATAACCAGGCTTCTTGAAAGTTATGATGCTCTTGTGTCCTAATCGTAATGTTTTTAGCAGTTACATAGCTGTCCATGCTAATGGGAATCCATTGGCAATGTGTTTACTTTTCATGTCTGCCTTAAAGGTGTTCTGATGAGAAAAATCTAGTAGGACATACTTACACTTGAGTCACTCTTGGCCATGCCTTGACTCTAAAGGCCCAGGCATGACTACTTTCTACAACACCTTTCTTTTCACTAAGTCTTTTATTAAGGTTCGGGTTAGATGGCTGAAAGGATGTATGACTGGGAGAACACATCTGTGAACTTTTTAAACCTCTTGGTTAAATTTTTCTGGTGTATTCAAGCAGCAGTTGCTTTCTTAAAACGTGCTGTATTGCTTGTAATCATATGACAGCCCTGTTGGAGACTTTTCACAAGAAAGAAGAAAAAAAATGTACAAACTACCATACATGCTGAGGCATTCGGTCATCTTCAGGGGAGTTTCTGAGGAAAGAATGAGCATCTACTAGGAAAGAGAGGAGTAAAATTTCCTGAAGGAAGATATGATAGAATATTAAATGGGGCTTAAGCGTGGCTGCTCCATGTACCCCTAAATGAACAAATAACAGGAAGGAGGATGGGAAGAAATTACATGTGGATGGGAAATAGCAATAGCTTGTTTGAATACAAGGACAGGGAAAGTGATTTTTTTTTTTCCAAGAAATTGTATTAAACCCACATTTTTATTAGAAGAAATTGCAATTCCATTACGATATATGCCAGGATTATAACTTAGCTTCTCTGCGAAAGGGACCTTCATTTTCTGTATCATCTGTAGATGATATACATCTTTAAAAGGTTGCAATGTTAATGTTCTTGCAGCTGGAATGTTTCTGTGACTTCATTATTTTTTGTAACACAGCAGAAAAGTTCTCTAGTGGTCCTGTTACCCCTTCAGAGGCTTCTTTGTGGTCTCCCCTCTTCCCGCTCTCTGGTACTATAGAGGTTGGTATCCATGCTCCAGGGGAAGGGAAAACCTTTACGGCTTCTTTCAAACAGCTTCAGATGAAACTTTAGATTTAGTCTCACTTCTCTATCACCTTTGTATGAGCTGTCTACCGAAACAGTGTAATACATCGGCTTCGGTATTAATGATACCTTCAAGAAGGCAATTTTGGCAGCTTTTCAGCAAGCTTAGCAACATACTGGGAAGGTAAACAAAGAGAAATTGATTTCTGTATGAAGACTTGCAGGGATAAACTCGCAACTTCTACACTCGCCAGCTTGTTCTAAAATGGTTCTTCCTTGAAAGCAAATCGTATTTTAATGCTTTTTAAATTTAAAAACCACGATTTTAAATCAATGCATTTGTTCTGTAATATGACTCTCAAAAAGTGCTTTAAGCCTACTGCATAAAACATCCTATTTGCAAAGAAAACAGGAAGGAAAAAAATGAAAGGCTGCATTGTAACTTGCTATGAGCAGTGCATTCACAAGACAAAAAGAAGAAAACAGCAACAGATACCATGCTTTTTTTTTTTTTTTAAATAGCACTTCACAATGCACTCCGTGTTTTTAGGCAACAGTGGGAGCTGTTGCTGAAGTTGGAGGGAAATGCTGGAGTGTTGCTAATTAAAATGTGGGCAACTGGGACGCCAGCTGCAAATAACTTTTCAACAAAGGGAGGGTTTGATACTCAGTTTTCTGTGTGAGTTGTTTTTATACGTTAATGAATTAAGAATATTAAAATATTCACATTGCATTTGTATAGGGAATACAAACACTCTTCCTTGATTTACTTTAGCTCATCCAGAGAATGTAAACTAGAAGCTCCTACTGGGGAGAGTGTACCAAGGCACTAAAATAATAGAGTAAGAAGAATGCTGGGCATTACAATTTACTAGCAAAAAAAGGATTGTGCTTTGGTTAAAAAGACTACTTCATGTTATTTTCCAGGAGACTGTTATTCGTGTAATTAGGATTTTATACTCAGTCATGAAATAGTCCTGTCAGAGACCTAAAATCGGTGAAGATAATGTTGAGGATTTCCTTATTGTTACTTTGTTCCTTTATGTAGGAAGCATCAGTTTTAAAGCGAGTAGTTTTTTTCTCCACATGGAGAGAGCTGTAGCTAGTAGCTAGTTGCTAGCTAAGCACATTTTCGTGTTATGTCATTTGAAGAGGTACAAACAGTACCATGGATTTTTTGTTGTTGTTCTCAGAGATTGTCTGGAGAGTCCCAGTAAATTTTCCCATTATGCCCATGTTATTTACCCGTTATTCCCATAGCTCTGCCACGTACCGAAGGAATAACCTCAGTGCTTTGCTCTTGTTCTTGCTCCTTAAAAACAAAACAAAAACCAGAAAAGGAGGAGACGGGTTTCTTCCATCACTTCAGCTTGACCTTCCACCTGAGGGGGTTGCAGTTTGTTTCTGTTTCTGTTTTTCTTCTTCTTGTTCATATTGTTTTTGTTGTTTGGGGAGGTAGAAAATTGCAGAAGGGTTGGTAAGAACAGGCATAATAGCTGCTGCTGTGGCAGAGTGATGCAGCCTGTAACTGGCTGTCTTTATCTTTCACGCCATAACTTTCAACTCATGTTTTTGAGTCAGAGGAAAGTTCCTAACCTTAAAAACAAAGACATAGGCCTTTACACTGAAAAGTGACCTCAGATGTATGCAGGAACCCAGAACTCAGTCAAGCTTTGCAAACAGAGATGCCTTCGTCTCTCCTACCGTCTTCTGGACTTGACCTCTAAAGTACCGGAGGCTTTTCTGGCAACAAATTAAGGCTGGATAATCCACCTCCTCCTCTTGTAAAATGTTAACATGTGCATATGTTCAAAACATTATTAAGTCCCCAGTCCTAGTCTCCCATAAGCCGGTGTCTCAAATGCAGTAGGGCTCTACTGAAAATCCAGTAGTGTTGTTTATCAGTATCAGCCATGACCTGATCAGCAACTGCACAGAGAAACTGGAAAATTCTGTGGATCCCCGAGTCAAAACCGACTGAAAACTCAGGCTCAAGAAAGCCCACTGCAGTTGATTGCAGTGGCTAATTAGAAAACTGCTTCCAGGAGAACATAGTGTCAGTGTCTTGATTTTTGAAGAGGATCCCATAAAGTTGTAGTTCCTGCTTTCCTTCTTATATAGAAGGAAACGTATAATATATCCCACGGGACAGTAATTCCCATTGTTTGACTATGAAATACCAAAGTGAAAAAATCTGGAGCAGTTTTCAGACAGGAATAAAAAATATTTGTTCTACCCAGCTAGATTAGATTATTTTTAATAATGTTTGGGTTGCTGCTGTTGACTCATTTTCTTTTGAAAACACAATGTAACATGGCGCTGTCGGCAACTTTGTGCATGCCAGGTAATTTCTCTACCTTGGTTGCATTCCATGTAAAATGATGATACTGCCATGCTTTGTGATGATCTTACTCATTCGTTTATTTGAAACACTGTCAGTCTTATTACTTATGGGACAGTGGGTTTGCCCTTTGACTCTCTCCAGCTTAAAAAGCAAAGAAGCAGTTTTCAAATACAAATAATATTAGAAAACAGAAACAAAAAATGTTCTTGTGGATGGAAATACAACTTCCAAAATATACAGTGTAATGGGATTCTGATCATAATGGGTGCTTTTCAATGCTAGCATGAAGTATCAACTTCAGACTGTAGCCTGAGATGTGACATATTAATGTATTTTTTAAGACTGAAGGGACAGCTATCATACTAAAATAAATTTAAAATGCATGTCTTAAACCCTGCATATTTCACTGTCTTCAGGATGCACCCACGTCCTTGCAGCAAGTCCCTACACCATTGCACTGAGTTAGAACATGACAGTGGTAGTAGATGATTGCTCTGGAGAGATGGTTTCTCTGTCAGGAAAAATATAAATGCTCGTCATATATCTTAGTAAGTTCTGATTTAAGCCAGGTGTAAATTAAAAGCATTTTTAATGCCACAAACTGACTACTGTCAGATCAGATGAAGATAAGATGTGAAGAACTTTTTAGCAATCAGCTGATTCAGTGTATTGCTTATCTTGCAGGTAGCAGAAGAGACAAGTGCTCTCACACATCTCCTATTTCATCCTACATTTCATGCAGTGAAGGGCCAGTGTCCTCCTACTTCTCACTCTTTGTATCATTTCTTTCAGTGCTTCATACAGAAACCCTTGCTCACCTACCAGGACGTGGGTAGTGCTGTAGGTCATAGTAGGCTTTTAGGTGAATGAGATTTTCCCTAACTCTCCAACACCTGTATCACTACGTGAATATACCCAGTAGAGAACTGGCCAACTGCTTTGTTGGTGGAGTTGCAAGGCAGAGCACACCCTGGCCAGGCTGCTTGGTATTTTGGGTTTGTAGTTTTGAAGAGTGTCCACTGAGTAGACTTGTTCATATATATTTCAATGCCATTGCAGTTCTACTTCATGCGTTTACGACTAGATGCAGTCTACTTGCATTATACTGCGTAGTGAGACTATACTGGTAGAGAAACAGAAAATGAATCCACAGCAGGGCTTCCAAAGCTTACAATTAAAACCTTTTCAAGGTCAACAGAGGTTCCTAATGAATTGCCTATTGTACTTTCAGAAGAAGCAAATGTTTTGACACACTATTGTTAATAGCAAGGCCGATTTCCTAGATTTATGTTCCTACTCTAGTTTCTGTGGCATAGCAGTTCTGTTGTAGATCATGGCAACCAAGATGATGTACTGTGAAGCTGTTTTACTTGCCACTACAGTTTGCTATTGTTGCAAAGCTATTACTGTTTTGAAGATTTAAATGCAGAGGCTAAAGAGTTAAGTAATTACACCAAAGTGTATTAGTGGATAAAAAACAATTGTGTGGGTTTGTGTGGAGGGGTTGTATCTTTTATAACACTAACAAACAGTTGGGAAAGCAGACAAGTGTTTGGTTGCCCAAGCCCGTCTTAGGTTTTAAGCAGAAGCAACAGACTTCAAGCTACAGGTTGAGAACAATTGCTCAGTGTTCAATTTGATGACGTACATCTGTTTCAGGATTTGAAAGAAAGAGTTGGCTGGCCAGAGACCTGTAAGCAATGGCAAAGGTGGTAATAGTCTTTAGCCACTTTGGGACAGATACCAAGAGACAGGCTATTTTCACTCAGAGAGTAGGAGGGAGTTAGCTGGCAAGGAAACATAGGAAAAAATAAATTGTGCCATAAAACTAATCTCTCTTCTTAAAAATAAGATTTTTAGTATCCAATAGAACTGTGAATTTTCATTTCTAAGCTTCTTCTCTGAAGGTCTTCCTTTTGAGGATCAGGTTTGACACATCAGAGGCAGAACGACTCCCATACAAAATTATCCCACTGGCAGCCAGGCATGTGTCCCTTACTGATCACGTGCATCTCTTCTGCTGTACGTTGTGCCGCTTCGGATTCACCCATGCAGTTTGCCTGAAAGCACTTGATGATTACATGAATTATATTACCTTCTGGGTCACCTTTGTTGGTTCCAAGGAGCTTCATGGTTCTCTGTTATCAAGGGTGGAATTGGGGGTGGATGGGGTGATGTGCTGGCAGATGTTGCAGTTGGTGCTCTGCGGTGATTGGGGTTTGTTTGGGGTGTGCTGGTCTGTGCAAATCTTGCTTCTGATGATGAATCTGAGGATGAATGCAGGAAGTATTTTTGGAGGCGATAAAAGTTTCTGCAAAAATACATGGTCATCTTGTGCAGATTATAACAGTTAAGTACTTTTTAATATGCATGCTGAAATAGGATGATGTGTGGCAACAAGGGGCCTCTACTGTAACTTTGTGTGTGCTACTCAGGTTTCTCCTGAAGAGATACCATCCACGTCCTCAAAGCGTGTCTTCACTTGGTGAAGATTGGTTTTATATTGCCGGAGTGGTTGCCTTGAGTGCTGTTTCTGGAGCAGATGAGGCAGTGTCCAAGGGCCACTTGAGCATCCTTTGGGCAGGTGGTGGTTATGGTTGTGGATATAGCCATGTTGGTCTGTGGATTTTCCCGAGTATGGCAAATTGTAGGTTGTCTGATATTTGTCATTATACTTCAGAAGCTGGTATCAACAGAGGTGGAGTGAAAATACCGTCTCAGTTTGGATTCCTGTACTTATATTAATTCTCTCTCCAGGTTTGGGCACATCATGCAGGCTCTGCTTTAATCAGTAAAAAACCCCAGAAACAGAGATACGTATCTGAAAAGCTTATTGTCCTGAGGACAGAATGCTTAGTTTATGTTCATTTGAGTGCTCAAAAGAAAATTTTCCAGATGAAAAGCACTGAGTGATTGAACAGTGTTTTATTAAATAAAAGAGGGGGTTTTTTATGTTCAGCAGTGAGAATTATACAGCATTACATATGAATGTCTTTAAAATGTGCTTTGTATCTGATAGATTGAATATGAGAAGAAGAAGAAAGAAGATGGAAAACGGGCTCGAGCTGATAAACAACAAGTGTTGGACATGCTTTTTTCAGCCTTTGAGAAACATCAGTATTACAACATTAAAGACCTGGTGGACATAACCAAACAGCCGGTGGTACGTACTAGTAGTCTTGTAATATAGCCATTTTCAGTAGTTACTATTGTGTATATTTTCCATATCCAGAAAATACTTCAATTTATACTATATGCCTTTGAAACAGCTCTCTAAATATGTTTTACAACAAACAGAAATCATCAAGTTTTAAGTTCACCATTGCAGGGCTGTGTAGGATACCAAGCATTGCAGCGAGTATGCTTTTTCTTGACAGAGGTGGTTTAAGTAACCTAAATGGTCTCTTTCTTATTTAGGTTTGCTTTAATACTAGAAACCAAATGCCATAATGCTCTGACATCTCCCATGCTACTCCTGTCCTCACTGAAGTAACAGCCTAGTTCTGTTGCTGTTGGCAGTAGAGAGCTTGTGTGAGTGAGTGGTCAGCCCTTCCTTCAGCTTCCGAACTTATAGCAACAGGAGTTAGTCTTTTTCTGTGGGTCTAGAAAATTGTGTTTCATGGAATTAGTATTAAATGCACGTATTATCTGTGTTAGGAGCTCAGGCATCATGCCAACACCCCCAAAATCACTTGATTTCTTTTACAAATAGAATAATTTTTAGACTGAGAGTTTAGGGGTTTATTTTGATTTTTTTTTTAAACACTGTTTTGATACACAAACAAGAAAAGCATGAAGACATGTGCTTACATGATGGTTTTGTTATCCTGCAGTGTCTGCCAGCCCCTTTGTCTATGAACCCTAACTTTCCAGTTCTTTCCCTTCTTCTCCTGTTCAAGCTTTCCTTGAGCAGACCAGGTGGGAGCAGGGGGAGACAGTGACACGTGAAGTATCTTTGGTGCTTTTGATGTTTTTCACTGCTGACTTCAATATCTATCCTCAACCCAGCTGCAGTTTTCAGAAAATTTAAAGGGACTTAATTATGTTTGAGTCTAAATGGAGCAACAATTTCAAAAGTTGTTAGAGCTAAGGCAGAAGAAGGAACAGTGACAGCTGGATTATGGAAAAAATTATTCCCCTGTAAAGGAGGGGAAAAAGTGGAGATGCTTACTGTTTTTTCTTAAATGGATCTGTATCAGAGGATTTGTATAAGGTGCACAATCTGTTTGGTTAAGAAGCTGCACAAAGATGTTACCCAATTCAAATACATGCAGGTTCACTGTGTTCTAGTACCTTGGAAGAAACTAGTTGGATAATGTATTCGTGTCTTCTGTTCCATTCATTTATCTAATGAGTCAACCCCTTACCTGTGTGGCAGAGAAGGTGTGTGGATCGTGGGAGCTGAGGAGCTGAGGAGCTGAGGAGGAGGAAGGAATAGGAGGAAGATATGGAGGGAGTGGCAAGAAAATTTTAAGATTTTTTTTTTTGTAAGAGATAGGTATGACAGTCACTATCTCGATCGCTTTGAATGTAAGTAGGTACAGATTTATCCCATCTAACATGACTTCAGCTAAAAATAGTCACCCACAACTCCCACTTAAGCCATGGGAGAACAAAAGTTTTCTTCCTCCTGTGATGTGATTTACCTCTTGAATGTACCTGTCTCTCTGCATCAGCTCAAAGGAGCCTGGAAAAGCTGTTCTTCTGACACACCTTTCTTCATTAAGCACCAAAAGTTGGGCAAGATTAATCCAATTTTGTCTTAATCGCTGCCCTAAGGATTAGATGTATAGGGTAGTTATTAGATTAGATGTATAGAGCAAAATACCTCACATGAATACGTCTATTACGTTTATGATGTGTTTCTATGCCTGTATGTATATCTCTGCTGTCATCATATGCTCCTGAATATATTCTGCCCGTAGCATAGTAGATCTGTGCTGTGTACTTTCATCTCAGCAAATCTAGCCTTTGTTGGTTTTTTTTTTTTTTCAACTATTGTAGTAATACAGGTATGTTAAAAGGAAATTGTAGACTAATTTGACCCAATATCACATGTTATTTGGGCTATATCTTTGCATCTGTGTTTCTTATTTGAGTCTCTCTACTGATGGCTAAAAGTCCCGTAGGGCTCCTGAGATTAATCAAACGATTAAACCCTCTTCCCCTGAGTGGGCCGCGCGGTCTCAGTTTCGAGCTGTGTGTGAGAGTTAGGGGTTTCGTGTTCATTCCCAGCCAGGGTTTTGCCGTAGGTGTTGGTGCCCATCCAGCTTCCCCAGACCCGGGTATCCTGAGAAAATAAATGACCAAAATCCTCTGCCTGATGCCTTTCTTCATTCACTGGGTAGCCAGTATGGTGATAAATTCAGAACTATCTTTCAGTACATCATCTACCCCTCATCTAAAGCTATCCTGATTTCCCACCTGGGTTCCCATTAAAAACTTCTGCAGGGAGTTGCTAACGGCATCCATTTCCATTTAAAAATACCATCCCTTGGTTCCTGCTGCTCAGCTGGTGTTTGCTCCGTGTGTGAGCATCCCTCGTGCTGCGGACTTCAACCTCTGGTGTGCAACTTTTTTGGTTTTTTTTCTGAAAATTTCAAGTGTCTGTTCCTAATGCCCACTGTGACTTCATTGTTTGCAGAGCAGCTATACCTGACAAAAAAAAGTAAAACATCAATAGGTGAATAGGCATGCTTTCCAGAAACCGTGCTGTACAGAGGTTGGCTGCTAATTAATCTCTGCTGAGTGTTCACTGCTTTATTTTCTGTCATAGTGTCTAAGATTGTCTGGGTATGTAATTTCTCCTCTGAGTTTCTAAATGTTGAGGTTATTTTCAGACATGAGGAAAAAAATGCTGCTGCTGTCTCCTCAGCTCCCGTTAAAATGAAGTTCTAGGTGCTTACATCACTGGTCCTCAGCTCCCGTTAAAATGAAGTTCTAGCTTACATCACTGACTAATAATATTGAAAACACATTTGTCTAAGGGAATTAACATCTTTGTTAGTGAAGTAACAAATAAATAAGGGTATTTTTCTTACATAATGGTAAATGTAAATAGTAAATTAAACCCTTGCTACAGAATATGTTGCATGTTACATGGGAAATATCTGACATCTTTATTTTGCAATCGTGAAATCACAAAGCAAGTCTATTCTGAACGCAAACTACTGCTATATTAGGGAAACCTGGGTTTATTTGTTTTCCTTTTTAGTGAAAAATAACAATTTGCAGTAGTAGGCAAATCTGTTGCCACCTACCCAGATGTAAATACCGAGTGCTCCCTGGAAATACTGCAGTAATTCTAGATTTGGACTTCATGGCTGAGAACACAATACGCTTTTTATGTGAGCAATCAAATATTTGTGAAGAATGGAACCATTATGGAACCAGTGGTCTAATATGAACTGTATTTTTTCAAAATGGGGTAGATTGTTTGCAGTTTTTTTCTTTTATGTTAGCTTTAAGTAATGGTTATCCTAAATACAGTGGGGAGTGTTTTCCCCTCGAAGTTTCAGAAGGGTTTTCAGAGCTTGGAAGTTAACTCCTCTCTCAGAAATTTTTATCCCATAATTCTATAATAACATTTCACTTTTTATGGAAAAAATCATGAGGGAAGGTATAACAGAGCAGAGGATGCCTGAAATGTACAAACAGATTACCTACAGATTAGCTTTTGTGTTAGAATTATATGTATATAAACATATTGAATCCCTTTCTGAGAAGAAAATTGTGGGCCCCTGATTAGCGCTCACCAGGCTCTAAAATTCAGTATTTTGCATCACTGGAGGAAGTGGGGGGTTTCTCTTGATGATACAGTATCAGACTGAGTAGTATGCTTCAAGACGTATAGGCCAACCTGGCACAGCGCAGACCCAGGTGGAGGGTCCTGGTTTCTGGAAGGAGAAGTGATCCTGCGGGAAAAATCGTAACATCCCCTGAACTCATCTCCTCAAGCCACTTGCTCTCAAGTACGGTACACTACAGCAGGATTATCCCCGATTTGTAGTTGTCTAAAAGCTCCAACAGTTCAGCATTGTCTGTGCACACAGAGTGATTTTTTTGGGTTAACGCTCTCAGCTGCCCTCCCTAAAACCACTGCTGCTTGTTTCCCCCTGCAGCGGAGATGGCAAATAGGAATATGTTGCAAATCCTCAGTTGCTGCAGTTCACGGTCCCAGCTTGAAGTGCCCTTACGTGTGGCACAGACGTTACCTCGCTATTCAGTTCGGGTTGGTTTTGTTCCGTTTTGTTACGCTGTTGAATCAAAACTCTTGGAAGTTTTGCCCAGAGAGAAGCAGAACTGCCTGGGGAATTGAGTCTGAAAACTAGCTGAAATTAAAAGTAACCTTCATTTAACTGGGTGGGTGGTTTGGAGGCGTGAGCAAGTAGTGAGAGGTGAGAACTGCCTTGTGCAAAATGTCACCCAAAGATACTGCCACCAAACAGCAGCGAGCCACCAGAAGCTGCGGACCATGCAGCCGCAGCGGTCTCGTTCTGCCTGAGCCCTGCGGCATCGTCACGCCTGGTGACCTGGCTTCCCAGATGCAGAGTAGGTCTCTCAGCCCAGGAACTGCATGTGGATGTACTTCATGGGACTAAGTGCAATTATGTTTTTTTTCCAATTCTCATTAATCTGTCCGTGTGGTCTAGAGCAGAATTTAACCTTGAATCTGAGTGTTTCTTCCACCCACTCTGCCATCTTTTGAAGCGTCTGTCAGTGACACTACTGAAAGCTACCTTGTGTGCATGCACAAGGACTGCAAACAAAGCAGTGGATGTGCAGGTATACACGTCTACGCATACCCATGTAGAAATCGCTTTTTCGCCTGCTTTCATCGCCTTTTAAAAAATGCATTGCGCAACAGCAGTGTCGTCGTACAAAAACGTTTGCGCACTAGTTGCTGTTGTAGTGAGTACATTTGTCTTAGGTACCTGACTCTCAAATAATGACAGCATCTCTGCGATAGATGAGATGAGGAAAGGTGTGCTAAGAGATATATATCGATCTCCTGCTGCCACCTGCTGGGGTTTGCATCGTGCACGCTCGAAGACTGAAGAGCCATCCCCGCCCTGCAAAATGAACTCCCCGCTCACGGCTCCTGTGAGCAGCCACTCTGCTCGAAGAAAAGGCCCTAAGAAACTAGTTTGTATACGCAGTCCGTTAGGGTCATCTTTCTTACTTGTTGGACAAACGCCCCTCATTGCTTTGAGATAGGTTTTTAAGAATAATTTTGCTACGTGAGTCCAAATGAAGTATCATCATTAGTGTGGGATCTGGATTTTTTTTGCTTTGTAAATTTTTTATGTGTACCTGGAGAGAGAGTAATGATCGGTTTCTCTAAAAGAGACTTTTTTTACTGACTGAGAACATACTTTTTATTTATTTCCCAACTTCTCCATTTAGCAAAAAATGGGAAGTATGTAGGGAAGAGACTGGGAAATCGGCCTTTCTTTTTTTCCTGTCATCAACAAATGTTTGCTTTTTTTAATGAGGTGGAGTATGTTGATATTTGTGTTTATTGGAACTGTAGATACAGAAAATACAAGGGTTCCAGTAACTCCAGTTCAATATATGCACTCAAAGAGGATTAAATTGCTCAATCTAAAGCAATTATTAATTTAATGTGGGGATTCTTAAACTGTGGTCTGCGGTTGCCATGGCAATCCACTCAAGTCAGTCCCAATTAATACTTAAACAAACAAGCAGGGAAATAGCTCTTTAAAAAATGAAACAAATTACTGGTGTTTATTATAAAGAGTAAAGGACGGTGATATTAGTGAGCTGTCCTGTGTCAAAGGTTATACTACTGGTATCACAGCTTTGCTTGTTTTTTTTAAATTTCTCTTCCTAGTCTTAATACTTGAATGTATTAGAAAATTCTCTGGCACCTACTCAGCTCTCCTCTAGAAACGAGGCCATAATAAAATGCTTAAAGCTTTGCAAAATGGCGTGAAATCCAACAGCTCGGGGCTTTGATGGGGTCTGAATAAGGCAGGGAGTTTCAAGATAATCCCAGCCCAAGCAAGACGAAAAGCCAAAAGCTTTTAGCTCAGGTGGAGAAATTCCAGCAGGAGGAAGATGTGTGAGACAACGGTGATGTACATAAAGCTTTGCAAAAGAAATCGAAATCCAACAGCTCGGGGCTTTGATGGGGTCTGAATAAGAGTTTCAAGATAATCCCAGCCCAAGCAAGACGAAAAGCCAAAAGCTTTTAGCTCAGGTGGAGAAATTCCAGCAGGAGGAAGATGTGTGAGACAAGTGAGACCCGACAGCAGCCACCCACACGGCTCGCTGCCTGTGGCGGCAGCGAGTTCCCAGGGCAGAAAGCCTGCCCGCATCCCCACTCCTCCGCAGTCATGTGAGAAACGTGACGGCGCGCAGATTTTTAGACCAGCTGTGCATCTGATACTCGGGGTACGTCGGGAATATCTCAGCCTTTTGATTTTGCAAGTGCCCCGTCTTGAGACAGGAGCTGTGGAGCATCTCCGCTAGCTCATCCGTGGGTGGGTGCTTGTAGGTCTGCAGTAATCTCAGCATCGCCTTCCCAGAGGCACTGGGAGCTTCGTTTCGGCAGCCCGTGGAGCATCCATCTAGCTAGTACCTGCCTCTCCGCACCCTGGCAGGGCTGCGCAGGGACTGCCCGGGAGCCATCGCCCTTGGGGCTTGTGCCAGGCGTTACACCCCAGCTGCTATAATCCCTCTTGGTGCCTGGGGGTTGAAGTTATTGCACAAGTTAGTGCCGATCAGCCAACCTTGCTGTCCGCCAGGTTGTTTTTATGAACCGAGTTGATGTGATTGAGCAGATCGTGAGACGTCATGTAGGAGCCGTGGTAATTGCCTGCCTGTATAATTTGAATTTTTGTTTCCTTTCAGATATACTTGAAAGAAATTTTAAGAGAAATAGGCATCTACAACGTGAAGGGGACCCACAAAAACACATGGGAGCTGAAGCCAGAATACAGACACTACCAAGGAGAAGACAAGAGTGATTAACAAAAGCGTTTACGAAGCAAGAGAGAATTGGAGTGATTGCACTGAGGGAACCATGGTGGGTTTACAGACAGGACTGAGCACAGCGCAATTCTGCAAGGTTCAAGTTAAATTAAAGCATCTGATACTTTGTAATTTTCTGTAGCTTCATTTTTTTTCCAAGGAATATTTCTTGTATGTTTCACTAAGTGTTTTGTCTTTTGACAGGAAAAAAAAATTTATAGAACAAACTTGTATTAGATTTATCTTTATTAGAAATCTTTTGAGTTCTTATCTTACTTTTTCTTGGTAGCTTTGTGGCTTTTCCAAGCCTCGATGACTTTGAAGGGAAACGTCCTAGAGGACCCCGTAACTTTGTGGGTTTGCATTCCAGTAGGACCAGATTAATACCCTCACTTCTGCTGGGATCTGTCAGGGCTTCCTCTGGAAGGCTGCAAAGGTACACCACCCTTTGCGCAGTGTTTGGGTGGAAGGGACATGATGCTCCTTTTGGGATCAGGCTTTAGGAAAAACAGCCACAACCGCGGTGCTCATCACAGTCCTTAGACTCCATGGGAACAAATCAACAGTTAAAAACCCGTAAAGTGAAGGCTGTTGGATACACAGGTCTGTGGGAAGACGACAATCCCCTCCAGGTGATTAGTGAGAAAAAAAATGAAATACCTGTCTATTAGGTACATCAAGGAATAGATTTATCTTTTGTTCGTTTTTTATGATGTTACCTGTTTTATGTTTAAGCATATCAATAAAAGCGTTATTTTAATTTGTATCAAGCAATGTTCTACGTTATTGACTGAACACGTGTTGGCATTTATATAGCATAGGTATGAAGGGTTTTTTCAAACCATGTTTTTATTGCTGGCTTTGCCACTGGGTTTCTGTGTGTTTTGGGGAAGACTGCTTAATCCCTGTCTCTGTTCCCCCATTTTTGAAATGCACATTGCAAGGGTTGTCTATTCAGCATCCTTCTTGGGAGGGAGCAGGGAGGGAGATGGGATGGGACTATTTAATTATATTCTCAAAGCTTTTACGCTAAAAAAAGAGTGAAGAAAACAGAGTGGAAAAACCCTCCTTAGTATACCTGTAAATGAAGCAGAAGGTGAGGTTTTATAGCACAACTTTCACATTCCCTCAGGTCCTTCAGATGTGTGCATCACTTCTGCACACTAATAAAATAATAGGTCTGCGTGAAAAGCAAACATGCCGGTTTTGGTCCACTTGGAAGCAGTGAAAGGTTCGGAGGGGGGTCAAATGCCTTTGGAGGTTTGTAAAACAACTCTGACCCTTTATGCATAAGTGACACATTTTAATTTTGCTCAATTCATTTTTTCTAGAATTATTTGTGTAGGTATCTCTCTACAGATATGCTTCCCGCTGGTGCTCAGCTTCCTGTGGCTTGAAGTGCCCGGTTCCTGGGAGGTGGACTACTGAGAGTTTTTGAAGGGCAGATCACGTTCCAGGGATGTGTGTGTGCGCTTTCATAAATATTGCCGTCGACCCCTGCCTCCTCAGGCTCTACGAGCAGGACCCAGCTTGCTAACGGCTGCGGGGCGTATCTGAGGATGCTGAGAGGAACCCAGGAAGTCAGCCTTCATGTCTTGCTTCGGTACATGATGTGCTCCCCAGCAATAGCCAGAGCCTGCACACATTGCTGTCCTCCTCATGCTGTTTGAGTCCTCCGGAGACTTGCGTTCACAACCATGTAGGATGAGAACTCTTGCTTTTCATGAGCTGGGCCTCTCTGTTGGATTCGTGTCCTGTTTGAGCAGCTAAGGTACCTAGAAAGTCTAGGTCAGCTTCTCCCTTGTGTTGCTCCTCACGTGGTCTTCTAAAACCACGCAGGGGAATGCCATGCAGTCCTGATTTAGTAGTGTTGTAATCCAATGCCACAGGTAAAAATGACCATGCCGTTTCAGAGGGAAAAGGTTGCCTTTAGTGGGATCCCCAGCAGGATTATCTTAGCAGGAAAGTATTTTGGATCTGCTTGTATTTTTGGTTTTATGCGAGTTGACTGCTTCACAATTTGTCTTCAGTTGAGAGGGACATAATCAGTCAGCGTGAAATGCCAGAAGATCTAAGTAAAGTAGGTATTTTATTGACCTGCAGAGTGCCTTTCGACAGGGCAAATAGGCTTACGAGTAATGGAAAGTGTACAGAGCATGCCATTTTTTATGGGTTTTATGCTTTTTACCAAAAAAACTATTTTTATGGGCATCGTTAAAAATGAACGAGCAACAGAAAGGTTGAGGAAACCCAAGGTGCCCTGTTTCACTTGCAGCTTCCTCTGGAGCAGCACCAGTAAGGTGCTTCAAGGTAAAAGGGGTACAGGACAATGAGGAAACTATTTAAAAAAACAGCTGGGAAACATTATGCCAGGATAAACTAAGAAAAGACATCTAGTGGACAGTCTAGAAGCCAGGCAGCTCGTGAAGCATTTTTTTTCCTGCTTCCTGCATGATTTTGAAGGCTTTCTAGCTTGTTAGTGTACAACTGGAATTTTAGCCCCAAGAGCAGCCACAAAATCCACGTGGCGTGAGAGAGGGGCACAACAAGCCCGCGGGGGTGCTGAGCAAGAGGATGAAAGATGCTCTCCTGTGCTGTGCATTCAAGGACTCTGCTGCCTCCTGCATGGAGGGAGCGCGCAGTAAAGATGGAGGTGGAGTTGTTTGTTAGGTGCCGTTTGCAGGTCATCATCCAGCCTGCAGCCAAGCCACGGGGTCTTGCAGCACAAACCACCCTAGCGACAGAAGCAGCGGGGTAGACATGCTGCTACAGGCCCCACGTTCTCCCCTTCTGCAATAACTCAAGGTATCGCAGGACCAGTCTAACTTCACGCAAGGCTGCGATAATGATTTAGCATTTAGGGCAACCTCATGATCCAGCACGTAATAACCAGCAAAAACTCTCCAGCTCCGCTCCGCTTGTTCTGCAAGGGGACCTTACGCAAGTGCTGTTAGCAGGATTGCCATCTGCTGAAAGAGAGGAGGAGGCAGCTCGTAGGCGTTCAAGTCTGATTCCCCGGCCCCCACGTTTGGATTAATTTAAACTCTGAACTCACAGCAGTGATGAACACCGATTCCCTGCTGGTCTTCCCACATGCTGCTGTCTCTGCTCGCTGCTGAACTCTGCTTGTGCAGGTGTTCTTGACTATCGGTGGTCAAAACACTGGTCCACGAGCGGGTCCCATAGGCACAAGCAGAAGTATCAATGTGCTAAATGCCATTAAATGAGATTAAAAGCACGTCTACTCTCTAGCATTACTTCTCCCGAATGACCAGTTCTTTGAGTCATCAGAAATTTTATACTCTGTAAGCCCAGCTGGTACAGGCATGGGCCTGAGCTGCTGCAAGGCAGCAGTGATGCAGCTGCCCCAGTAGAGACATCCCTGTGCCGGTGGGCTGGGAACGGGTGAGAAAGTGCAACCCTGGAGGCTGCCACTGCTACGTGGGGAAGCGGGGTGGATTTGAACCCAGCATGGGAGAGGCTGGTCCCGGTGCTGCCCTGCTTCCCTCCTCACCAGCTCACAGCACTAAACATCTGCCTGCCTCCGCTGCTGCCTGCCTCCTCCGCAGCCCTGCCTACAGCCAGCCTGGAGGCTGCTGGTGGGACAGGCAGGCCCGCACGACGAATGGGAGCAGAAAGTATCAGGCGTGAATATTAGCTGCGGACCAGCAAACAGTGATGTGGCTACAAGACCTCCGCTGCCCACGCCACATCTTTGATGCAGAGCTCGTAGTGGGATCGGTGCTCGCTAGCTGCTTTGATCCCCGTGGATGCTCCCCAAAAGTCGGCCATGCTTTGAGTCAGCTACGTATTGTCTTCACCAGCTGCTTGGGGTTGGCTCCAGCTGAACATACCTCCTGCGTGTGTCAGCTATGCCCACCCACATTCACATGTCCCTGTCGCCAGGATGGCATTTTTCATTAGTCACTGTATTTATTGACTCCTAACAAATCATTTTTCTCGCTAATGCAGTATCAGAGCTGAGCTGCTGCTCCAGGCTCACCTGGAAGATAGCTCTGCTTCTTGAGCTTTTCAAAGAGCTGTGGCTGGGTACAACCTGCCCCATTTCTCATACCGGTGGCAGGACTGGAAGACTCTCTTGGCTCTCCTAAACAAGACTGCGTGTGGCTACCAGGCTGTGGGGTTAACCTCTCTCTGGGAGTGTTTAATTATTTGCACAAGGATGACAAACTCCAACAGAAAAGATCAAAAAAGGCCATTTCCAGAAGAGCTCAGCACCCAGTGCTACAGCAGGTGTCTTAAGGCTCGCATCTCTCGTCTGGCTCAAGCAGGTCAAACTTTTCCACCTTCACCTCTCATCAAATCCAAAAATTTCAGAGTTCATTGCCTTTTGGAATAGGGAATTGGTAAATATCTTTGGATGGGGAGCACGGGGTACCCATAAGCCAGAGGGGTCAATGACCACAGGTGTCATTGAGCATCGCTTTGGCTAACCACACCTAGGGCTTGTGCGATGAGCAAGATTCAAGCCCCAGGAGCTGAACTTACAGCAGCCCTGTTCTCCTTCCCAGCTCAGCAAATCTCAGCACAAGGAAATGCTTGGTACTGGTCGTACTGACCAAAATGTGCCAAAACATGTCCCTTGGAGGAGTGCAGCCAGCTGAGAGGGGCTTTCTGCTCCTGACAGCGTCACACAGGGGTTTGGGCTTTTGCAGCTGGTGTGTTTGCAATTATAGGCAAATAACCAGGAGAAGGGGGAAACTGCAGCATTTGGCTTTCAATCTTGAAAGGAACAGAACAACTGTTTCTTTTCACCTCCACTCCATTAACTAGTTTTACCTCTGGAGCTCATTCTTGAGAGTGGGATTTCCACGGGGACCTGAGCACCTCCCTGAGGCAGGGAAGGCTTTCAGCAGCAGCGAGACACATAACCAAGTACCAAGGTCCAGAGGAACAGGCGAGGGCAAAGCCTTGATTAAAAGCAACGAAGGAAACAACAGTCCTTCCTCAGCCACATAGGTCTATGCCTGCACCCGGCCAGCTGCCCTCACCAGTCTGTGGTGGGAGGGTGGGTAGCACTGGAGGAGGGAAATGAGACCCACCCACCCTGGGCTTCACACATCTAATTTAAGGTCTTTTTTTTTTTTTTTTTTTTTTCTCCCAGAGAGGCTCACGTAACACTCAGCATGGATACCTGAAAAGCCTCCCTCCACCGCCAAGCTCAGCCAGGGAAGAGGCTATTTATACTCCAGCAGTGGGAGAGGCTGCAAGCAGCAAGGGCTGTGTCCATGCCGGGTCCACCAGCCCAGGCACCCCCAGCCATGGGATCTTCCTCCTGCATGTCCTTCCCAAAGCTCCCTGGCCCACAGTAAGCAAGGTGGCCATGAACACAAAACCCTTCTACTTGCGGGCAGCTGCTGTCTTGACCATTCATCTTAAGAATCAGGTGGGTTTGTGGGGGTCAAAGCACTCTTAGCCCCACCACGACAGGTGAACTGGACTGCACATGCTGCCAGGAGGCAGCCGCTGGGCTGGGGCAGCCAAAGCCAATGGGTGAAGGGCTATGCTAGCCTCCTTAAACACCTTTTTATGGGCAGCTTGACCAAGCACCAGCAGCTGCAGGAGGTTTTATGGCTGCAGCCCACAGCAACCACACAGCTGCAGGAGGCAGAGAAATCATCCCTCCCTGCCTCGGCTGGAAGGGCCAAGGGTGCCCAGCTCAGGTGCAGACACAGCTGTACATAGAGGAGGTGAACCTCAGCCCTTGAACCAGACTATTCCAGTAGCAACAGCACGGTTTTGCTAGCTGAGCATCCACAGCAAGCAGGGAGGGAACAGCCAGCTTTACACAGCCTTTCCTCAACTACTCTATTACAAAGAATTTGGGAAGCTAATTCTTAAACCCTCTCTGGACATCAAATTTTTTTGACATTGCCTATAAAAATCAAACAGCTGCATTGCTTTGGCAGGGCTGCTGGCATGCCCGCGCCTTGCTGAGAATAGGAGGAAAGGGGCTGCTCTCCAAAATGCCAGCAGTGCTTCCCCCCACCGCTGCTGGTCACAGACGGGGAGGTGAATCCAAGCTGTTGGCTCCCAGGATAAACAAGAGGGCTGCAGAGAAACAATTGCTCATCGTTTTTATCACCATGCTCAGCCACTGCCCTGTTGGTGAGGTTGGGATCACACACCAAAATAGTCTAAAAAGGCCTCCTAGCATCAGTTTAAGGGTCTTTTGGCTCCTTTCTGCCAGAAGTGGAAGGTGATGAATGCAGCTCCAATGGCTCAAAACACCCAGCAGCTACACATCCTGAACAACATCCTGCCATGCTCCCGCAGAGCGCACTTCCAAGGTTACCAGCATTTGCTGGCACCAAAAAAAGCTCCCCCAGGCCCCCAGCCCTGGCCACAGCCACTTGGCCATGATCTCTGCACAACAGCTTCCAGCTGCGGCTTCAAGCAAAAGCCAGCCAAGGTACAGGGACCACAAACCAGCATAGTTGCACGCCTGGCAATGGATTTTGGGCTATTGATGGCAAAGTCTTTCAGGCTTGGCTAGGTTTTTTTTCCTCCTACCAAGACATTTATCTCAGAGCTAAACAAACATGGTGTTTAACTGCTGCTCTCCTGCTGTGGGCTAGCGGCGATGTGGAGATTTACTCACCGGCTGGTGCAGGGTGAAACATCCCAGTTTACAACAGCAGCCACATCCTAGGGAAGCAGCTGCAGAGCTGAAGCGCAGCCGGAGGCCTATGAGAGCAGAGGGAGGCATCTTACCTGCTCCAAGCCAGCAGCAGCATGCGAGAAAGCAGAGGTATCTTGATGCAAATACTATTGTCGTTTAATAAAAGCATCCTCCTTAAAGGGCTGTCACTGAGAACAGTGCCAGGACTGCAGCAGGCTGACCTGAGCCAGCTCAACAGTCAAACTTGCTAAGGGAAGGAAGCAAGTTGCAGCTTTTTTTATTTTTTTTCTACATATTTTTTAAAAAATAATCTAATTTTACTTCTCTGACAACAACCATGTCGTAAGCTCACAGTAAATCCCTCCTGGCCTTGAGCTAAACCACTTGAAAAAAAAAAATCCAAACCAAACCAAACCCAACTCTGTTCCCTACATCCATTCATATAAAATTTTCCCTTTGCAGGTTCTTCCTCCTTGTGCCGAAGCTGAGGGCTGCACAAGGCTCCAGCACCCACCCCCTGCCCATGCCGAGTGGACAAAGCCAAGGGATGGAGCCGTGTTGGTTCAGCTAGGTACCTGAGGGTGCAATGGGGGTATCCAGCTCCCCATGGCCCCACCAGCGCCTCTCCCAGCACACCAGGTGTTCCCTCCACTGCATGAACATCCCCAAGCCTACACCCTTTCTCCCCAAAGCAGGCAGCCAAGGAGCAACAAGCTGCTGCAGCAGCGTTCGGACGTTAACAGCACAGTCACTGGCCTGCGGGAGGTGGGATTTTTTGCCAGCGCTTGGCTGAACCCCTGCACACAACAGGCTGTGGGCTGGAGAGGCTGCGGGGATGCTTTGAGAGGGCAGAAGAGAGTGGATTTTTAGACAGGGCAAGACCCAGCTGGGGCAGCAAAACTGTGAGGGGGGAGGCATTGAGGGAGAGCAGTGGGGTGGGAGGGCAAAAGGCCAAGGGGACCATGGGACACACGCCCAGCACAGTAGCTGCTTCCTCCAGTCCCAAGACATCACCCCCTTAACCACAGAAGTACGAAACTAAAAAGGGAGGGTTTTTTTCCCCCTCTTCATAAGCAATCAGCTTTCCTTCCCCTGCCAGCAGCCAGCTCCTGGCGGGTGCAGGAGCAGCCTCCTGGCCCTGCACAGTGCTGAGACCCAAGCCGGCAGAGGAAAGGTTTCTATCCAGTCGCTTAACCGCTCCATGAGGCTCGGGGGAAAAGCTATTTGGATCCTTCCCAGCTCCACAGCCCTTCCAGGCACAGAAAATATCTTCCCAGGAATGCAAGATACAAGCCTGATAAGCACGTTTTAAAACAAGATGGGGATAGGTTTTAAAGCTGTCCTTTGGTTCAGGCTGTGTTTAAGCAGCACCAGGGTAATTTGTTACGATGGGGGATTTTTATCAATTTAGTAACTCCAAAGCTGTAGCGTCACAGCAGTATGAAGCCTTGCCTTCTCAAATCACTTTAGCTTTTCAGCGCCAGAAAACAGCTGCTTGAAATGAAAAGGGGCCAGAAGAGGAGGAATTGGGTTATGAGGAAATACACTGACTTAATTTCCAACTCAGAGTTGCATCACGGATTGTTGACAAGTGCATTTACCAGCCACGAGCCTCCCACTTAACAGCATGTAGCAACTCCCAACGCAAGGAGCTGGATCCCGACTTTCCCTCGCCATGCCTCCACTGCAGGCCGCTACCACAGCAGCGTGGCTGAGACCACCGCTTGTTGCCAATGGCACAGTCCTTCCCTGCCATCAAGTGTGGTTTAACCTCTCCTCCCTGGTGCCTGGCAGGCAGAGCAGCAAGGCTTGACCTCTTCCCTGAGGAAACTGAAGGCAGCAATGCATTTTTGGGAAGCACGGTGCAGCCAGCAGCAAAACCACTTCTCTTGCAGCTCACTGGAGAGACAAACAGAACAAAATCCTGCATCTCAAGAGCCTTTGAACTGACACTTTCCTACAAGAGGCTGAAGGGAGACTTCCCATCAGAGGCTGCGCCATGCAGAAAGCATACGAGACTGACAGGAGCATGTAACCCACTAGTTAGTTAGGCATGTTTGCACGCACCAACTAAATATCCCAATTAGCCTGGAGTACAGACAGGACAACACGCAATTTGCCACGAGCCATTCAACCCAACCTCAATGATTCTATGATTCTATGAATTTGCCACGAGCCATTCAACCCAGCAGCAAGGCTGTGTGCATCATGCTTTTAAGCACCTGCTTTTCAAAGCAGCACCTCATCATTTGTACGCAGCTGCCACACAGCAATTTGCTCCAGGCTTGTGCCCAGGGTCCCCAGCCTCAGCGTAACTACCCTGTGCCTGGCTGCTTGGCAAGAGCTGTTTTCACCCCCACATCCCAGCTCTGCTTTGAACACTGACTCACTGGAAGCGGGAGCCAGGGGTACCAGGGACTGCATGGCCATGTGAGCCCTGCCCACACTAAACTTACTCCACTGAGGAGCAAATGTCCCAAACTAAGCAAGTGCTTACTCTCCCCTTCCTTTAAGGCTCCCAGTTTTTAACAAAGATGCAACAGGAATGCTGAGAGTGCATCCTCACCCGGCCCCATTTAAAAAATCCTCTACGAAGAAAGCAAGAGCTGGCTCACAGTGATTTTATTTAGACTTTGAACCTGCCTCCCTGCCTTTCAGCCCCATTGGGCGAAGGCAGAGGAGCATTAATTTACATTGCTCAGATTACACCAAAGTTGCACCTCAGCCAGAAGCGCAGCTGGCCCAAGACCCTTTCCTGGGAGAGCTAAAAATACAGATATGTAAATGAAGTTCCCACAGAACTGAAATAGGGTGTGCTTAAACCAGACAGGAACCTCCGAGATAACTAGGGCACGCTCCACTCCCACCTCCACAGACAGTATCTCGCTCCTCCCATCCCGCTGCCGCATCTATCTCGCCCCTGCAGAAACCTGCCTCCACCTCAGCCCTCCGGCACCAGGGGCCAAAACCTGACACGAGACAGCAGAGTTTTGGCATCTCGGCTGAAGTGGAGGCCTGAGGCCTCACAGATCAACAGCTAGCAAGTGGGTCATGCCCTCCCCTTTCAGGCACCTTAACCTCCTATACCTGTAACAGTCAATGACTTGCAGTCCAAGGCAACATCCCTGGTCAGGCACACACAAACAACCACGTTGTTGTCAGCAGCAACATAAACCCCCTTGCCCCAGCTGAGGCCCTGTGAAGGCACCTGTATTCCTTTATTCAATCCAGACTGCCACGAGGTCAGGCAGGTAGAAAGCGCAAGGAACCCATTACTGTTGCATCTCAGCAAGAACCAGAGAAGCAATGGCCGTTTGCTCCAGGTCTGTCAAACGGATGCATTTCCTAACGAGGAACACAGCAGGAACAGAAGTTACCTAGCAATTCCACCCCCTCCCCACAATGTTCCCACTACCTGGGCTCAGACAGAGTGCTGGCGTTACACTAGCGCTCCATCCATCCTCCTACCTTAATCTTGAAGTTGTACTACAACTGAGAACAGACTCAAGTATCCTCATCTGACAAAGCAGCTCAGCCAGCACTCAGCTTGAGTAGCACATATTCCATTCTGTTTAATTTCGGTTATCTTCCAGAGACAGAAGTCTCTGTGCAATCATGAAAGATGAAGAAGGTCCACTCCACTACGATGACGTTTCTTGAGCTTTGCCTTATTCCCCTCAGCCTGCTCTTGTACTCCAACGCCACAGGTAGAAACTACGTGAGGTCTGTCTGGAGATGCAAGTTGTAGTGCGCTAGGACCAGGCTATACTACTGACAGTACCAAATCCTTGGACAAACATCTTGCTGCAGCCTCTCCTGCAAGTCACCCTAAGAAACACACTAGACCAAAAGGCATCACCTAGAATGGGTTTAAATGAGTTTTATTTTAGACAACCTACATGACAGATGTTTGGTTTTTTCTTTTTTAAAACAATGCCTCCACTCCAAATCAGGGTCAAAATAAGTGAATAAAGCTCAAGATGACATCAGTCCAGTTGTTAGACATTGCCAATTCCTGGTGGTGTGCCGATGAAGAAGAAACAGCAGCCAGCTATGAAGACAGGTGGTCCAAAACCATACTGTTTGATTCGTTACTGAAACAAGAGTAGCAAGCGTTAGTTCAAGGTCATGACAGTCAGGGCAAGTTTCTGTAACTTATTTGTGTATTCCCCAATTCAATCTGAGCTGCCACAGTCAGGCAGGCAGAAAGCGCAAGGAAGTTATTTTTGCATCTTAGTGCAAACCAGGGAGCAACAGGACAAGTGCTCATGGTCTATCAGAGGATGCTGATCTTTTCTACGATCATACAGAGCAACTGGCATCAGCTGCTGAGCAAGCCCGACAAGATGCTCATTCACACCCTTTTTGCTTGACACACCAAGTTTCAGATTTCCTCTCACGTAAGAGCATGGCCTAAACCAGAACTAAAGCTTACCATGTACGTGCCGTCTCTTACAAGAGCTGGAACAGTTTTTTTGCCCACCGCAACGCCTTGCTACTGTTCTTTTACCCCATCTTGAAGTAGATGGGGTTATCCGAATTACACATCCAAAAGGTCTGCCCAAGTAGGGGAGATGCAGACAAGCTTCTGCTCAGAGGAGGTACCTTCCAGATGACTGCCTGTTCTGGGGTCCAGGACAGACATCACCCTTCAGTCAGGCTGCAGGCAGTGGTGAGTCTGGGCCAATAAAAGTGTTCCTCTAGTTGGGCTACTGCTCCACGCTAGGAGTTGGTTCATCTTTACATGACTCGCATACCAGAAAGCCTGTAAGAGGCTTTACAGATAAATTTAGCTGGCTATAAACAGCCTTCGTAAGTCCGCAATGACTGGGCAAAGCAATTGGTGATCCCACACTGCTAGCCTGCAATGGATTCCACAGCTCTTGGAGTAAGCCAAAAAATGCAAGTGTTGGGATCCAAATACTGTTTTGTTGCAGCCACATTCCAACCCGGAGTAACTAAAGAGAAAGCAGACCACAGGAGCTGCCTGAGCTCAGGCAGTTGGAGATTCCAGATAGAATAAGGTTAAGCACTCAGTCAAGTATTATCGTGTTCCCAAATTTAGGGCAATATTCAAACAGATGGTTCTTGCCTAACAAAATAAGGGCATCAGATTAAGTGAAAGAAGATGAAACGTGACCATGTAAGGTACTTCAGAATTAACCCCTGCAAGAGGGATCCAAAGTAGAAGTGCTCCATTTCAGAGGACGTTGTCTGTGATCGAATAGTTTAAAGCCATTACCAATTACTCACGTCTCACCAAGGCAACTCCTTCTGCATTTCTTAGCCATTAAGTCACAATGAATCATTGCAGTGAAACTACGTCCCCTTGGAGTATGATTCAATAGTATACAAGGGAAGTTTCAGCCACTTTGTATAATACGAAGCAGCAGTTAGCCGTACTTACATGAACTTTAAACTAGCAGTTACTGCTCAACAGGGATACGACAGAACAAGTGATACACTGAAAGAGCTAATCATGTAGTTAGGCACATTCATCCTATTCAGGTCAGTACTTACACATTTCTCAATTTCTAAGCCGTCCTTAAAGAAAATCATATATGGGGTCACACCATCCTCACGGAAATCCAGGAGAGCCACCATACCATCTGGATTCATGTTCTCTCCTACAAAGAACTTCAGAGAAATGTGTTACTGAGACTTAATGAGCTACTACCAGGGCAAAGTGCCTTTTATACAAGAAAGCCATAACATCTACTAGTTCCGTTTAAAGGTCTCCCTGACCAGCTGCAGGGATTTTGCTTTCTGCAGCTTGTCCATTTTAGTACGACATAACTTTACCACACTGCTGTGAACAGCAGAGTAAGACACAGCAGGGGCCAGTGTGATCCATCTTTCAAGTAGTTATCACCATTTAGGAACCACAGAGTTAAAGACAAGTGTTGCAGGCTGAAATGAAATCCCCAAACACCTAAGAGCCTTTCACTGTTTCTCCTTCCTGACTCTCAGAGCCCCTAAAACTCTCAGAGAAGGGTAAGCTAGACATCCTCACAACAGGAGCCCTCAAAACCCTCCACAAGCTAGTTCAGCAGATGAACCAATTGCAGCTTGTATCACTGCAATACTGCTGTAAGGAGACGTAAGTTTCATTACCTGGTAGTTTTTGAAGTTAGCAAGGATGTGTTTGATTTGTTCTGCAGCCCCTGTCATGAAAGGCTTTACTCTCTCTGGCTTGTGTTCCTCAAGTCTGGCTTTGATTCTGGAAGGGGAAAAAAGCTCTGAAAACGTGTTCTAGCCTAATAACTTCACTGTACAGCATCACATCACAGCAGAAAGAGTTACTGGCAGTCAAACTGTTTGATTTTGCTGCTTTTCCCCCTCTCCCTCTCAAAGCCCCCAAGTTTTAACTTAATATTGCTAGTGAATTAGCAGAACAGTGCCTGCCACTCATATCAAGCTCATTATACTTCCAGGCCAGCGGTAGACAAAAATTAGCAAGCCATTTCCACAGCATCAAGACTACTATCCATCAGTATCACAGAGAAAGTGTTTTCACCTTTAATGCTAACCCACTAAACACTGAGCAACATGAATTATACCTTGAATTAGCAAAAATTTCCATTCACACACATTACAATTGGACATTTAAATTGTCAAGTTTGAAAAGCTTCCTGAAGCTTTCTTTACCACACCACCCCCTTCCCCGTGAAGGTTTGGCATAGAGGAATCAGAAAGAAAACAGCAAGGTTACAAATAATATCCAAAGCACATGATCAGGTCCTCTACCTCAGCCAAGATAAACTTAGATATTCTAGTATCAATTCTTTAGAGCTCCAGTTTTGCCAAGTATTAAGACATTATCAAAGTTCACAGCCAGTTTGGCACCTGTATCAGAACTAACACCTACTAGGAACAAGGTTCAACACCATTTTTAAAAATCTCAGCGACCTAACAATTTCGCCATCCCATTTAAAGACAAAGCCGACCAACACTTACGCTTTCATGTAGTCCTTGATGTACTTCTTGTAGGATTCTTTTGTAAAGCTGGTTTCCTGAAGGTGGTGGTTTATTACTATATCAACACCAGTTATGACCGTGGCTTCTGTTCCATCTCCCTCAGGACCTTCAGCAGAGGCATTGCCACCAATTAGAGAGTCATCAATTTGACCCTCTGTCCTGGTGACCATCTAGATTTAGAGACATCAAAAAACTTAACGGCTCTGCAAAAATCTTAATGCTACCGCTCTTACACATCTATGACCTGACAGCAGGGCATGATTTCAGAGCCACAGTTAAGCGCAAGGAATCTGACTGCAGCCCGAGCACAGACTTCTTAAACCAGGTTCCTCTCCCGGCGCCTGACTAAAGGTTTGTTACACAGCCAGCGCTGCACTCCAGCTCTGCTGCCCCGGGCCCTCTCATGCACCACTTGCGGCAGCAGCCAGCCCTGCCCCGGCCACAGGCACCAAGCCGTGGTGGGTCTCCCCCTCTCGGGCCCCTCGCAGGGAAGCCTGCCCCCTCTCCCCAAACTCTGCCTCCGCCACCGGCCCGGCCCCGAGTCACCGCAGCGAAGCCTGCCTCCCCCCACCCTCCTTCGGGACGGGCGGGCCACTCACCTTCCC
>NW_008795122.1:4576996-4583334 GCF_000699145.1 Aptenodytes forsteri | reverse complement strand
GGGGAGAAGGCTTCTGCGGCACAAACCGCCTCCCCGCACACGCCAGTAGAGCCGGGCCGGCGGGAGGGGGCTGTATGCCTGTGCTGACGAGGCAGGGGAAGCTGCGGCCGTAAGGCCAGCCCTCTTTGCCCTCAGCCGAGGGCAGGGGTTGAGGGCGGTCCGTCGCTGCGGTGGGCTTCGCTGTGCTTTGACTGGCAGATTTGCCCAGCGGCTGTAGCCTTCTTCCTCTTGCTGATTTTTTCCACTGACCTGGGCGTGAATCTTGCTCTTCAGCTCTGGCGCAAGCTCGGTTTTCAAGGAGAAACTCTCCGAGCCCTTCCCAGGCACTTCGAGGAAGCGCTGCTGCGTGTCTCCCAGCGCGGTTGGGAGTGCCGCTGGGTCATTCGCTGTGCTCACTCCATTAACAGCCTGATAACGTGTCTGTCGGCTGTCCTGACCGCCTCCAGCTGCTGCCTTCTCACCTATAGGGTGTTTCGCTATGATCTCCGTCATCTGTAGTGACTACTGCAATGTGGGCTGTGCTCACTCGCTGCTGAGGAGCTCCTGACACCGTGTAAGGGCTGTGACATGTATTCACTGTACTGAGTGCTGTGCCTTCTCCAAATAAATTATATTTTTTAAAATGGAGAAATAATTAAGAAGCTGTTAGGCTCTTCCTGTTATTGCTCCCTCAGATAAATCGAAATGGGTATGTTCAGAGACACCACTTCTGCGCTTGCGAAAGGACTGGTTGGGGCAGGTCTATTTTTCTTATTTTTCCACAGATAAGTGAGATTAAGCCCAGCAGCCAGGGTCGAGATGAAAGGCAGAAGGACAGTAATACCTAGGCCTCTTTTTTCCCCCCTTGCACATACTTTTCTGCAGCAGCTTGTCACGGTTGAAATAAATGTAGACCTCCCTTGAACCCTGATTCTTAGGGGACATTGACAAAATACCTTCAAAAGACATCATGGGACCTAAAATGGTTAATGCTGCTAACGATCCCAAGCTTGACAGAGACACCAGGGCACAGGATACGATTCCCTGTCCCTCACCCTCCTCAGGCAGTAAATTACTCATTGCTTGCTTTGCGTGTGGCAGAGGAGCTTGTGTTTTATCTCCTCCCCTCCTGCTATCCCTTCCTTTGCTCCAGATATCAGTGCACTTTTTTTTTGTTTCAGATGGTCTAGCTGCTTACGTAATCTAATTAAATTTATAAGTTGTTCTCTGCTGTTTTTCACCTTCAAGACTACTGCTGCTATTTTAGACCTGAAGAAGGGGCTTCTGCCCAAAAGCTTATCTGTTTTTTTCTCAGTGGCAGCTGGCCTGATAAAAGATAGCCCCTCTTTTTACAAACCACAGTACAAAAAGAGCAACTTACATCTTTAGCAGTGGGTTGAGTGACAGGGGAACATTTGGCTCCTTCTCCGTAGTGTAATATGCAGCTAAAAACATCCAGTTAGTAGGTGTGCTTCAATTTGGTTTTATTTTAAAGAGATTGTTCTAGAAAAATGAATATTTCTGTAGTAGTATTGAAACCTCTTACAAATTCCGCGGTTGACTCAATTTACTGGGGTCGGGGTAGAAACCCTTTGGCACAACTGCTAAGGTAGACAGACCGTCAGGTTGCTTTGCCTGTAGGTCTATATTCAGAGTTGCAGCTGTGAAATGGGAGATATTATTTAAAAATGCATCGGTTAAATAGGTCAAGGCTCCTGTGTGAACACCGATTTGATGTGGAGTGAAGCTAAATCAATATCAAGTTGAAAAAGCTTTAAATGAGACTAGGAGTGTTGACATGACAAGGTTTTGCATCCTTTTAACTTGGGTTGCTTTTAAAACTCATTTAAACTCAGAAAACCCTGAACAAATCCCAGGACTAAGTTAGTGATATTTTAACTGGTGTAGGCTTTGCAAGAAGCACTTCACCAAGGTACCAGTGCTGAAAATTTCCTGTGGTGCCATATAAACAGATAATTATGTCATGTGCTGATGCTTTGTGATGAACTAGATTAGAAAATGCATTCTTTTTTTTTTTCCCAAAAACCAGCGTCGTTTGAAGAAAAACATAGTGTTCCTCACCTGCCTTCTGTGCCGGCAGCCCCTTCAAGCACCTCTCGCATCCAGCCAGGGTTAATACATTCCGGAGTGGTAGGTTAAAAAGGTGCTCCCCCTGCAGCAGGGTCTTTTTAGGTGCCGACCGACATCTAAAATGGATGTGTAAATCCCCAAGGACTGACGGAAGTCCTGTGTTTTTATAGATGAGGCTTTTAGTATCATTTGAGGAGAATTTTCTAGGCAGGTGTCTGCAGTCTCACAAGAAGCCTTTCTTGTAGAAGACACATCTCAGCTAGTTGTGAATTATTGGAGTGTTACTCACTTCCATCAAATATTAGCATCTGGATATGACTGTGCTCAACTAATTGTTTGTGTCTTGGATTAAAATGGCAGATGACAGCTGATACTTGGCCATTCTTTCTCTAAGCAAACAGTACGTTTTCAGCCCATCGTGGCAACTCCCATTGAGCTGTATGAAAAGGGAGGAGATCCTGCCTGCAGCTAAGTCTCCTGCCAGGTGCAGTCAGTGGAAATACATGAGAGGTGAGGCTGGAGGAAGAGAGGTGAGGCTGGGCTGTGACGTAAGGGACGGCACCAGTGCATTTTTCTAACCTTTGTGAAAGGCTGTGAAGGTCACATAGTAGTGGTGATATTTTACATCATTTGCTGGATGCAGGGGAGTGGGTCCTAAAATATATATACATATCCTGGTAGAGAGAAACTGGAAAATTGAAGACTAAACGACTGAGCAAGACCTGGCACTGCAGAGAGGCCTGGCAGGGCAGTCTGTGCCCAGTGCCCCCTTCCCCGGCATGTCTCCTGGCACGAAGGCTCTTGCACTGGGAGAGAGGATGCATGACAAGCCTGTGATCAGCTTGTGTCTTCACAAATCTGGGCTGGAATTTAGGACCGAAACAGGAGCTGAGACTTTGTAGCCCCTCATTCCACCCACCCAGGTGGAAACTGTAGCTCTAACTGGTTTTGTTCAAGTTCTTTTCCCAGGGAGTTTCAGGGCAATAAAGATTTGATCTCTAGGTACTAAACCTTCTTGTTAATTGGGAATTGACTTCAGAAAACCAAGCCATCAGTTTGACTCTTTCAGGTGTGTTTAGGTTACGCAATTCAGCCTTTCAGTCCCTGGCAATCCTTGGAGCCTTTTGGATCTCGAGCCAAAATGTGTAATTTAGATCTACGTTGGCAGTGTACTAAGCCAGAATCCCAGATCCCAAAATTGGTACTTGAAAGAGTTGAGCTTTGATCATCAGTGGAGCTTATCGGGTCTGATCTGTTCACAAATAATGGAGTATGTTAGACTGGATTAGATGGGTGAAGATATTCCAGACAAAGGCATCACTTCTTAGAATACAAGAAAGGTCTTCAGTTCAGCAACAACCCCTCCTGCACTCAGAAGAAATGTAGGTGTTGCTACACTGACGTTTACAGTATTTACAATTCTTCCTGTTGCAGCTGGGTCCCCGAAATTCCTCTGCATCTTCCTTGGCTGTACACCCACAGCTCTGTTTTGCTTGACGGCCTTGCTGCACTTCTTCAAACAGACAGAGAGGTCACTGCGCAGCAACAAAAAGCCTTTTTATCGGTGACATTAGACGCACCAGTTCAGCTTACCTAAAACCCTGCCAGTGGGGATGCGTGAGGGTGTCAGGCTCCGCTGCGACTAATGCGTTTTCAGGAAAAACAGGACTGGAATTGCCAAGAAAAGAAGCACCTTTGAAGCAAGGTGCTGCCCAAAGCTGCAGCCACATTTTAGACTTAGTAACCTTATAAAGATCCATGTGACTAAAAGAACTATGGTAGAAAGGCCTGCTCCTGTCTTGGGTCTGCTACCATTCAGTGTTTCACTAATGTGCTGAATGCTGGAACAGAGGGTGCATTCACTAAAATTGCAGACAACGTTATGTTGGGAAGGACCACAAGTGTATTGGAGATTGAGATTAGAATTAAAAAATGATCTTGACACATGGGACAAATGGCCTGAATCATTAGAAGGCACTTGGACAAGGCCAGTAGGTCAATGAGCAGTCAAACAAATTTACTAAAGGAAAATCTATCGAAGGCTTTTAAACACAAAGATGCAACACGACGTTCAGGCAAGCTCTGAGCCACACACTGCTAGAAGCTTAGAGGGTGTATGGGGGAAGTGCTGCCTTATACTGGCCCTGGTCCTCTGCTCTTCCCTAGGCTTCTGCTGCTGCAAATGCCAGGGGATGCTGAGCTGATGCTGGACTCCATATGGCTGCTCTGACGTCATGCTCTTGAGTGCAGAGCAGAAATGATCAGCTACAGACACAGGACAGAGAACTGGGCAGCAGTTCTGTAGAAAATATCTGGGTTACTGGCAGATCCAAAGCTGAACCAGAATCATAGCACCAGAGAATCGTTTAGGTTGGAAAAGACCTGTAAGATCACCAAGTCCAACCATTAACCTAGCACTGCCAAGTCCACCACCAAACCATGTCCCTAAGCGCCACATCTACACATCTTTTAAATACCTCCAGGGATGGTGACTCCACCACTTCCCCGGGCAGCCTGTTCCAATGCTTGACAACCCTTTCAGTGAAGAAATTTTTCCTAATATCATCTGTCTTACCTGTTTTAAGAAAAGCCCATGCCATATTGGAGTATGTAAGTGGTGATGTTATGTGTAAGAAACTTCTGCTGTCTTAAAGATGTGAGGGGCTGAGCTCTGTTCAGTGCTGCTAATACCTCCTGGAACACCGACTCCAGTTTTAGCAACGCACTTTGAAAAAGGTATGGACTAATCGGCAAGGGTTCAGAAGAGCAGCAAGAATGAGTAGAAGGAATATGAGTTGGTTTATTTTGCTGCCAGGAAGTTTTAGATTAGGCATTGGAAATGCTTTCCAGTACTGTCAATAGAGAAGCAAGGAATAGGCTGTCTACCTAGTACTCTGTCCCTGCAGGTTTTTGAGAATAGGCTAGAAACCTGCTCAGGTGAGCTCAGAAAGCATGTTAGATCCACCATGAATGACAGAGAATAGCTGATCCTGCCCCACAACAGAGGGACAGAATGCCTCTAGGTCCATTCTAGCCCTATTCTGTGTCACCCAGTGATTCTTAGATGAACTATGTACTGTCGTTTACACCTGTTTAGACTGGTTACACAATTGGGATAAAAATAATATCCTCGTATCCCTATTCAGAATGGACAAGAGGGTTTGGAAAAGGGATGTCGTCAGAGAGGGATGTGTTTGTTGTCCTGCATGGCAAGATGGGTCTGCGTGGAAATCACATGTGTGCAGGCAGAGAAGCATTCAGGTTCTGCAGTGCCCAGAGATTTAATCCTGGTACGAGTCCCTACTTTAGTCCTATTTAAATACAGTGTGGTACAGTCCTTTGACTCAGATTAGATACAAGCTGCAGAAAGGGCTCCTTCCATGCCAAACCTAAGGGAAAGGTGAGCAGGGATTTAGCTACTTGTGCTTGCCGGGACTCTGCTTAATCCGCAGGCAGTAAAGCCTGGATGTCTCTGCAGAGAGATCTCCTCTTACAGCAGAGTGTAAGATTTAGAAATTCATCCACAAAAAAAAAAAAAAAAAAAAAATCAGTGCACACCTGGCTGGTTCAATTGCTTTGCAAAGAATGAGGGTGGAATTCATCCTATTTAACCTCCACAGTAGAGATGGCTCACCACTAGATCCCTTTGTTAAGTGAGCTGAATCCAACTTCTCATGGAGCAGCAGGGTCTGCTACATAAGGGAAGGGAAGCTGGGTGTGCAGGTGGTGGCGAGGCAGGCAGGGGCAGCATCCTCCCCAGCAAGGGCTCAGTCCCACGGTGCCCCAGCGAGGCCAGTGGAGTGGGACCAAGGTCCGAAGTCAAACCCGGGCTGGGATGAGCAAGATATAGAGCCAGGCCCGGCATGGCTGCAGTCTAATGCAGGCGGGGAGCGAGGGAAGGGCCTCAGCGCAAACGCAGCTGCTGAGATGAGGGGGAAGAGGGTCCCAGTGAGGCTGCTCATGGCTCTGTCTCACACCGCAGCTGGTTTTACCGCAACTTGAGCCAAGGTTGCAACTTCCATCTAGTTGGAAGTTTCATCAAGCCACTCTCCATCATTTATCAGCAGTCCTGGTTAACGGGGGAGGTCCCGGACGACTGGAGGCTTGCCAATGTGACGCCCATCTACAAGAAGGGCTGGAAGGAGGATCCGAACTACAGGCGGCCTGTCAGCCTGACCTCGGGGCCGGGGAAGATTAGGGAGCGGTTCATCTTGAGGGCGCTCACAAGGCATGAGCGGGACAACCAGGGGATCCGGCCCAGCCAGCAC
>NW_008795122.1:4530924-4575754 GCF_000699145.1 Aptenodytes forsteri | reverse complement strand
GGTTGGACTCGATGATCTTAGAGGTCTTTTCCAACC
This sequence comes from Aptenodytes forsteri, assembly GCF_000699145.1. Classification (NCBI taxonomy): domain Eukaryota; kingdom Metazoa; phylum Chordata; class Aves; order Sphenisciformes; family Spheniscidae; genus Aptenodytes; species Aptenodytes forsteri. The sequence continues at coordinate 4,575,718 of NW_008795122.1, read as the reverse complement.
TCAATGATTCTATGATTCTATGATTCTATGATCTACAGACACCCCTTTAAAGTTGAACAGCTTTTTTCTAAGGCCAACTAACCTCTCTGCCTAATTTTTCTCCCCGAAGATGCTGAGCTGAACTGTATCCTCAGTTAACTTAGCAATCCCCATACAGAAGACTCAAAGAAGACTTTCCCCCCGCTAGATCTCTGTGTTTGCCCTCCAGATGTAAGACTTTCTACTTATTTGGGTGCGTCCTAGGTACTTGCCCATGCTATCCCACACACCCTGCCACTCATAACTATCCAGCCTTGGGGCAGATCTCTGGATGATATTCTTAAATTGCTTATTAACCTTAGACAAAACTGAAACAATATTCCCAAGAAATACCAGTAGAGGTATCTTTACCCAAGGATGTTCAAGATATTGAAAAGTTACTGTAATGAAGGAGGAAACATCATAGAAGAAGGTAGCAAAGGTGCCATTCTGTATTTCCTCCATAAAAAACCTCTCAGAGGAAGAACTATAATTGCTAATTGTCTCCACGAGGTAGTACCTGAAGTACAGTAATGGCTTCAGTACAAAGCTCAAATACCAGATTAAGCTCAAGGCCAGTGTTTTAATAACAAACCTCCCAGGCAAAACATCACTAATCACTGCAGAGCACGGCAAATGGCAAAAACCAACACCAATCTTTAACACATACAGCAAAAAAAAGAGCATGATGCAGATCAGATAAACTAATATTGAGAACAGATGAATAAATATTGTGACCTGCAACTGTTAACAGATATAAGTTCCTTAATGAGCTCTGGTTAATCTGTTGTTATCTCAAACCCTTCGTGCCCCACGTTGGGTGCCAGAAAGGACTGTCGTGGTTAAACCTCAGCTGGCAACTGAGCACTGCTCAGCCACTCATCACTCTCCCCCTCCCCAGAGTGAAGTGGAGGATCTGGTATGTGGTATTTCAGAAGAAACCCCCCATGATCTTTGTCTTTTTATAACTGTTGATTTTAAAACTTGAAGATTAACATTGCTTTCCTAGATCCAAATAGAAGTGCTCTGAGTTTTAAACACAAATTTGTGTCATTTCCCTGGGCATCAGCAGGATCTAACTTGCTTTTGTACTTCAGCACTCAGGCATTTTTATCCAAAACCATGTTTTCTCTAAAGTCGCTTACCTTTATGCTCTACTCTGGTAGTTTATGTAATTCAGACAGCTAAGAAAAAAAAAAATAGCTCGGTCCAATTTTTAACAAGCTTGAAGGAAGCTAAAAATGAGAAGGTTGAGTTGGCAACAAAAATTTTACGGTGCTGTCACCTGGCTATATTGCAACTCTCTACATATCTGTTATTTGTTAGCCAAGTAATTCAGAATGACAGCGTGCCATTATTTCCATCCATTCTTTCTACTATCCCCCAAACTGGCAAGGTGAATTGAAGTAGCTCATATTATATGAAGTAGTGACCAGCGGTTGTCCTCTATGACATCCAGTAATCATACATTGTATATTAGTCCGTTGTATTTACACAGAAAATCATTTAGGCTTGACCTTATGGTGTAAACTGGAAACAAAATGTTTTAAAGCACTATAAATCAGTAATTACCTGCATCATTTTGCTCTAAATATCTAAGGGGAAATGTTCTGCCTTCCAGCATGTTTTTCCAGAGCCTGAGCTAGCCTTCAGTGATCAGTCTTCAAAAAAGATTTTTGTGGGTGGCTGTGAGGAAAGGCACTGAATATCATATTATTTTCTGAAAAATAATACTGGCTTAATTTGGGGAAATGTTAGCTCAAGCTTCTTGCAGGTGTTGCTGAGGTCCAAGTGACCATAGCTGTAACTATAGTTTACCACATAGACACACTCACTTAGATCTTACGTAGATTGTTTAGATTTTTTTTGCCCCTTTTTAGTGTTTTTGCCCTTCTTTGCTAGCTCAGCTACATCTTTTGGTGTTAGAAAAAAAGGAAAATAATACAATACAAAACCTGCATTGTATTAAGGTTTCTTTAGCCTTTTTGAGGATCCTAGAGTAACTCCATGGTTACTCCCCATGTTTTAGTGTAAGACACTTCTGACTCCATCATTTACTGAGGGATATTCAAGTGTTTGACAGTATTAGTACATTTTTTCCATCTCAGATCGATGAAAAGCTAATGCTGACATACTGATTTTAGAATTGTTTCTGGTATGGTTATACAAATTCACAATTTGTAGTTCAGGAAACCAACTAATGCTGTAGATCAGTGAAATTGCCCTCAAGAGGAGGGGGGGTAGTGAAGTGATAACCAGAAAAAAGTCGGGGTGGTAAGGAGATCAGAACTTTTTTTAGTAGAAAGCACTGTAATATCTGCCTCAGAGCTAGTGGCAAAACTCAGAGAGAAAACAGTGGGAAAAACACTTAGTAAATGTTAAAATACTAGATTTGTAAAATTACTACAAAGTATAGGTATGAAATGGGTGTAGCATCAAAAAATATAAATACCAGCGTCTTCCAAGTTTTTGTTTCAGATCTGCTCAGACAAGTTATTCCAAAGTTTGGGGTGTTTTGGGTGATTTTTATACTGTTCTGTATCACGCTGTCAAAATTCAATTATTTATTTTCAGATTGGGAAGAATGTATTTTTAATGAAGACTTAAATAATAGCCCAAGACTTTTTTAATCTTCTCTTGTTAATCTGATTTCCAGTGCACTACTCCTTACCTCTATTATACTGTATTTTGTCTGATTGTTAGATAACCACTTGTAAGGCAGAAATGTTTAACTGGAGATGTCTTGTTAAATTCTGTCAGCTGAGCACTCAGGAGCTCTGCATATGCTTCTGCTTTGAAAGCTAAGCACAACACGATGACTGCCAGGTTTTGTCTGCCTTGAGCAAATACTAGGTATAGGCCGAGGCAACTGGGCTTCAGATATTCTGTAATGGAAGTCACAGAAGTATTGACTCAAATTAAGATCAAAACTCTTCTTAAGGGATGGGTTTGTGCCCAAAATGTTGTTACACTGATTGTTTTGTTACAACTTTAGTTTTTTCTTTCTTCTCTTTGTCATGTGTAATTTTCTTCAGATTGAAACGTTTTGTAGAAGTGGTTGATAAATCCATCACATAAAACAGTTTTCATGCTCACATTGCCATATTTTGTTATGAAACATGGCATATTGTTTTTGGAACTCCAATTTTTTTGTCCTGTTTTTCTCTCTTAGATTATACGAAACACATTGCAAGACATTTATAGTCCTTTTTGCTCTTAAATATCAGAGCAGTCTGCTCTTAATGGTTTCAGGACATGTACCATCTCCTAGCTAATATTGCTTTTTCTAGAGAATTGGTCTTTCTGTACGTGCTCATCCTCTGCATGTTATCCGTTGTATCCTTTTTTGTTCAATTCATAATTCGTTGACTCCTTGGTTATGTTGGTAAAAGATACTGTCCTGCTCTTTCAAAAACTGCTGTCTACAGAGTTGCCTGGCACACTGACCAGTTTTAGCTGGGTTAAGAGAATTGTTGGTGGTAAAAATTTGTACCTAAATTTGTCCAGCTAATGAGAAACCGGAAAGAACACGAGACTTGAAACTGAATTACTGGCTTTAACTGAAAATCTCAAAGAGGCGCTTCATTGTCATGTCTCCACTTGTACTTGGAAAAAAAATTCCAGGAACTGCTCTTCATTGTTGTTCTGGGAACCGGGACTGTGTAAGTCAATTAGAAATGAAACTGCTAGAAAGCATGGTGCGGTACTGTGACAATCTGTTTGACTGTTACCATAGTAATTACATAAATAAATTCTCTTTACTGAGAGAGGCATTTTGTGACCTAAAAGTTCTTCTGAAGAAAGTAAGTGCTTGAGTGCTGTTTTTCTCCCGAGTGTAGTAATTTTTCATGTATGGAAATAACTATAGAAGTGTCGTTCTTAATACTGTGTGATGTCAGTTAACGTAATGGTCCTTTAAAGCATCTCTTCTCTACCTCCTTTACTGATAAAGTCTTCACACTCTGTAGTGTTTTCACAGTTGAAGGTTGTTGATACAATTCTCAGCCTCAAGATTTTTGGCAGGACATTTTGTTGCTACTGATATATTATCATTTCCAACAGTCAAATGGTTCACATTGGGTGGGTTTTAGTTTATGTATTGTACACAATTTCTTGTGTGGAGAGGGGGGAAAACTGGTATCAGTTCAGTTTGTCTTTGAGACCTTTGGCTTTTGCCTAAAAATCTTGAGAAGCAAGATCGTCCAAGAATTAGTCATACTGAAGCCTGGTTACACTGGGGAGCTAGGTATAAACATGGTAATTACTTCAGATACAGATTGTTTCTATAGCATCACTGCCAGTGCAGACCACCGATGTATCTGGAAGAGGCTCGTAGCAATTGCTTTGAGGAAAAAAACATGTGGAGGATGAGCCTACAATGCTATTCTCTTGGATAATGTTCAGCAAAAAGTACATAGTAAGGATTATTGTATTCTGTAGTGCCTTGTGGACCTACGTGTGCAGTTGTCTTTTGAAGCAAAGTGGGTTTTTCACATTCACATTTTGTAGTAGTTACTTCCACAGCTGAACACTTGGGCTGTACGATAAAGTAGTTGGGTTTGGCTTTTGGTCCTATTGCCTGGTAATTTAGTTTGGTGACTCTGATAATCCATGGGCTACTGTACTGGCATAATGATAACTCTGTTTTATTATTTTGCTAATAACTCTTTAACTTTTGACTTTTGAGCATTGAGTTGGTGTTTTCAGAATTACACTAACTCTAAATATCTTTTTTTTTTTTAAATAATGATAACGTTAGAGCCCTTATTAAAATGTAAAGTTAAGGTAATTTTCCCCTCGTTATTTTTCGTAGCAATTGCTTTGAGGAAAAAAACATGTGGAGGATGAGCCTACAATGCTATTCTCTTGGATAATGTTCAGCAAAAAGTACATAGTAAGGATTATTGTATTCTGTAGTGCCTTGTGGACCTACGTGTGCAGTTGTCTTTTGAAGCAAAGTGGGTTTTTCACATTCACATTTTGTAGTAGTTACTTCCACAGCTGAACACTTGGGCTGTACGATAAAGTAGTTGGGTTTGGCTTTTGGTCCTATTGCCTGGTAATTTAGTTTGGTGACTCTGATAATCCATGGGCTACTGTACTGGCATAATGATAACTCTGTTTTATTATTTTGCTAATAACTCTTTAACTTTTGACTTTTGAGCATTGAGTTGGTGTTTTCAGAATTACACTAACTCTAAATATCTTTTTTTTTTTTAAATAATGATAACGTTAGAGCCCTTATTAAAATGTAAAGTTAAGGTAATTTTCCCCTGTTCGTTATTTTTGCTTTTATCATCATTGACTATAATAGCTATTTTTTCATTCAGTCATTGAAAGTCATGAGATCTTTTTGCAGTGAGTTTATTTTTCCTAAAACTGAATAATTTTGTGCTTCTGGCAGCCTTCTCTTCCCTGCCCCTGCCACATTCTCCTGTCATTTGTGAATGTTAAACAGCAGCAGTCCCAGCAGAGAGCATGAGACTTCACTGATAACCTCTCTCCACTGTGAAAATTGACCATTTATTCATACTTTCAGTATCTGTCATTTAGCCAGTAACTGCATTCCCATCTGCCCTATGGCAGCACTTTTTTTAAAGAGCCTTACCTGAAGGAGCTTGTCAGAGCCTCTGATCTGAAGATCTGGAGGTCTTCTGCAGGATCACCCCATTCAAAGATGTGTTGACCGCTTTAGAGGAGAAACCTGGGAATTTGTGAGGCATGACTTCCCTTTCTCTGCCCTGGTACTGCCACTGAAAGATGGTGTCTCATGTCATCCTCCAGCTGCTCGTTTCTGTCTCTTCATTTGACAAAACGCAAACACTTGCATTGCCATAAGTTGAACTGGATAGGGCACCTGCTCTTGAGTGGAAAGCTAAGGCCTCCCCTGCCAATAAAACAACAAAAACCCTCCAACTAAATAAAAACAACAACGGCGACAAAACCTCAGTTCCCTGGACCAGATCTCCAACTCTGCTGACACAGGAGGGATTGGGGATGTGGGAGGGAGGGAGGGGGGGCCACAGGTAGATGGAGAAGTTTGGGACTGTGTCTTTTGGTGGAATACTGCCTTGTACTGACTTAGAGTATTTGTGTAGTTAAGGCTTTAATGTGCTGAATATTGACTCCTTGGTTACTCAGCGAGCCTTTGTTTTTCCTTTATAAAAAGCCCTGTAATTTGTGTGAGTCTTGAGCAGAAAAACTGCTGAAGGAAGTGGTGCAAGAGCCTGCTGGAAGCTGTGTAGTAGCAGTCTTCCCAGGGTCATCCTGAGTAGTTTAAACAAAATAGTTGAATAAAAATGTAGTTCTGCTTGTAGACTGTCTTCTAAAACTCCTTTCAAAGCGATTTTTAAAAAGATAGTCTCACAGACTTGGCAAATAGGAGCAGTCCTGAGGACCGTGGTTCATTTTTCTTTTCAATATTCAAATGGTAATTGGTTTGCAGAGCTACAAAGCAATAACTGTGTCAGTAGTTTCCCTATTTAGAGCATTATCATCAGTCTGTGTCATATTTTTGAACATACCAGCAGTATTAGGGACGATCTTAACACAGAAGGTCTATCATCTTTATGGTTATAATTTATAAACTGGAGAAAAAAATTGAAGTTGCTGGAATCCCTGGGTCATCTTTAAATTTGCTTTACTTTTAATTTAGCTTGACTTTGTTGCTACTGTTTTCAAAAGCAGCTGTCACCCCAAATATCTCATTGTGCCTGTCAACTGTTTGTCTTGCTGTGATATGCTGCTTGAGTTTTTTTTTCATCTGTCCCCACACCTTCCCGTAATTTCTGGGGAAGACACGTATGTGGTGGGCCTCTCAGAAGTTTGATGGCTATTTTCACATGCATCCTTCTCCATTGCTAGGAAGCATATTTTGATGATGCTCTTGTACCCTGCAGTGAGGTGGCCCCATGGACCTTTGCTGAGAGACCCTGTAAAACGTAGATAATTGCTTGATATAAAACCATCTGGTGAAGAGGAGTTTTGGGAGTAGAGGGGTTGAAAATTGTGGTATTGGTTGTTCTGAAACGACTTCTGAATTCTACCAAGACTTGCCAGATCTCTCCAGAGGCTTTTGAGGGAGACTAGATTATTGCAAAACTGCACAGACAATGGATTTGCAGCATTATTTAGAGCAACACAAGTTTAAGATGCATATCCATGCTGTGGTGACCTGGCTTTCTTTCTCTGACTGAAGAGATTTGAACTCCTTTTTTACTAGGCCTTCAAATAACTTTCGATAGGAAATCTCTATTTCTCCCATTAGACATGCTTGATTTCATATTAATATGTATGTATATAAACTAGAGACCTCCTAAATCAGTTCCACATTTCCACAGTGGGTCCTACGTGCCAAAGCAGAGCAGTTATTCTTTTTTTGGTGCAATAGCTATTTTATTTTCTAAGAAACTGGAACATGAGAGAACTGAACTTGAAAACTCCTAACACGCTTGAGACTAGGACACCTGCTTTCAGGTCAGCTGCTCACGTGCTTCATGTCAAGGACTTCAAATAGTCAAGAGTTTTCATGATTTGTATGTGTATCAGTATGTGCTTCCTCCGTAGTTTATGACTTTCTAAGCCTCTTGTGTGAGGAGGAGAAACCTGTCAAAGTATCACTCTCAAATGACCAGAACTAATTAACAGTCATTGTTTCTTTTCTGCTTTTTTTTTTCCTCTGCATACTACGCATTTAGATAAAAGGAAATCCTCACAAAGCTTGATGACAGTATTACTTGATTTTAAATGATGGTGATCAGTAAGGTAGGAATAGGACTTGTATTAAACATGTATTTGCTCTAAGGAGTTAAAAGCAGATCTGACAGTATTCTTATATGAATTAAACCATTAACGCCGCAGTTGCTAATGTTTTTCTTTATAAATTTTGTAAGAACAAGCCCTAATACGATCATAATTTATATAACACAACTCATATGTTTGAAATTAAAACATGGTCCTTAATCTTACTGTTTTTTCATGGTAAATACTATTTAAATTTAGACTGTGAAGTATATTTTGTTTTGGCAGGCCTAACTTATTTCAGAAATCTGAATACTAATTTTCATGTGAAGCTTCTGAAAATACAATTGCAAGCAAAAGTCAACTATGTGGGTGTGTAATTCTGTCATGGGAAAGAGGAGTGGAAATAGCTCACGCCAATCCAGCCCTTGCACTTCCATTCCAAAGCTGTCAAGTCTAAATTGGCTTTGTTTTGCCTTGCAAACTCACAGCCACATTTTAGCATATTACGAAGAACATTTCTGAACGTTATGTATCGTATTGACTGATTCAATAATTTGAGGTGGTGTTGATTATAAAAAAAGAAAACCCAAACAAAAAAACCCCCCAAAAATAACCCCAAGGGAGCTGCATTAAAATTTATTGTGGACAGATAACTAGAACCTGAAAATCTGTTAGGAAATTATTATAAAGAATAAAAACATAAAGCAATAGAAAACAAAGACAAAAGCAGCTTTTAAAATACTGCGAACTGCTCATTAGCACTGCTGAGAGTAAAGCTGCTCAGGGACTTCCTCTGTAGTCAGTGGACTACACCCAAACCCCAGGGTAGCTGTTTTCCGTATTTAAGGATTTAGGTCTTTCGTTCAATCTTTTCATGGAAACCAAAGTCCAGTTAAACATGTTGTTGGGACAGAGCTGATGTAAAGATCAGGACGCTGGGAAGCACCTGTGTGTCCTGTAGTTTCACCATAGCCAAATAAAGATTAGCCAACAAGAAATTCTGCCTGTTTTGTCCATAAAAGGAGCTTTCAGATTGGGGAAAAAATCACCACAGACACTTGCGATGCAGGTGTTGCTGCAGGGAAGCATCCTGCAGAGGCTCGCTTGATGAAGTCCTGCTCAATTCACAGAGTTTAGCATTGCAGAGTTATAGTTAGCCCTGGGTAGTATGAGAGGGGACTGGGTCAAATTTCAGTCTTATTCTTCATTCTTCAACAGTGGCCGTTTGACCCTGAGAAATTTTAGGCCTTAATTGCTTTCTCCCTTTTTGCACTAATAAAATGGGGCTTCTCTAGCCATTGCAGGGAAGTCTCAAATGAAAAGCAGCATTTCGCTTAATTGGTAAAATTTATTCTGTGGCTGCATCTAGTAACATTAATCACTTACTGAGCATTAAATTAAAGTAAAAGCTGTGCAAAACTCCTTTCATGTGAAAGGAATGCAGTGGAGGTGACCTGTTAATCTGAAATGCTGCTTAAAAGCTTTAAAAAGCAATATAAAATTTGTAAAAGAGAGTGTGAATAATGTTGCTTTAGAAACAAGTTACTGATAAACATTCCTGTTCGATAAAGCTGGACCCGGGGGTTAAAGTTCTTCTGTGACTATTACTTAGAGGACTGGTAATTGTCTGGTTAATGACATATTTCGCTCATTAGAGTGAGAGGTAGATTGTTGAATACCAAGTAGTGGGACTGAAGCTGAACAGAGTTTGCCCTGATAAGCTTGAAAACTCCCTGCAAGCTGCAGAATGTGCTTCAGATTCACTAAATAGAAGTCTTTTTCATGTTTAAATATAAAGAAAGGAGGCAAGGTTGTAATTAAACCCATCAGTTTTGCAGGGTGGGGGGTAGATGCATTTGAGAAAGCTCGCCTCTGCATATTTCTACATTATGGCATACTCTGTTTTTTTTGTGAGGCACCAGTCTCGTCAGTGTAGCACCTACTTCTCTTCAACTACATGGCTTTGCATTTGGAAAGCTACTAGCGAGAGTGGTAGTGGTCCCTGGGGAAAGAGCACAGAGGGCTTCGTCTAAAGTCCTATCAGCTGTAAGGTAGCAATTGTGATTGGCAGAACTCCCACCTTAAATTTCACCAAGTCTGAAAACTAAACAACCTTTTCCTGCTCATGCAACCTCAGCGCTAACAAAGTTTGTGCAGTCAGGGTAGGCGACCTGCCTGTGGTTTGCCCAAGGGCACGCACTGAGTCAGTGCTTTCTCACATCTCACCGTTGCTGATGCTGGCTGGTCTGTGCTTCTGGGGACCAGCTGGGTGACAACACCCTGTTTATCTTGACACATTTGTAACCACAGTGTCAATTAGTATTTGTAGGAGCCAAAAAAAGATGTATTGGACTCGCTACACATTGCTACTCGGTCTCTATAAGTAGATGTTTCTATACAAAGAATATCCTCTTGCTAACTGTAGTTCATCTAACTGATGGAAAGCAGCGGTAGGTTTCATAAATTCCTGTAGGGTCAAGTTTTGCATGCCAATCAGCTGATTGAACAGGTTGTTGTCAGTAAATGCGGGACATCTCATACTCCCTGTTTTCTGCTCTTTCCTGCTTTGCTCCCAACCTTCGTGGCGTTGCTGCCCTGCCTTTTCTTAATGCCTGTCTGGCTTTGCTTGTGATTCTCTGCAGAGCTGGCTTGAATCTGGTTTTGGTTTTTCTGTTAACTTTCTGCTGGTTTAGTGCATTGAATCGACTTATGCGGAGGTTGACTGATTGTCAAGGCTGGCAAGTGGAAGAGGAGGAGTGGAAATGATGCAAAAGTAGGCAGGTCTCTTCCATAGGTAGCAAGCTGCTGTGTCGCCTCACCTTATCTAATGAAATCAAACTCTGTGTAGTGAAAATTGGAGCAGGGTTGAGAGAGGACCTGGAACTGCTGGTCTTAAGTGCTGGCTTCAAAAATAGTAACTTTTGCTTCTGTTTCTTGACCTCTCATTCCTCTTTATCAACCCCTTTTCCTCCTACTGATGCTTCACTGAAAACAATACTTCCTCAGTCATTAATAGCTAAAATGTGAAATGAATGACGCGGAATTCACTCTTAGTCAAGGAATCAAGAGACGTTTCAGCAATGAATTAGTGATTGCTCTGGGAAAGAAACTTGGATTCTTCAGAGCATAGTGAAACGCTGATGGGAATAATAAAAAGGAAGAGGCCAAGTGGCTGGAAGAATGAGAAATGGGGAAGGCCATGTCTCTGCATTTCCAGCAAGGGCAGTGCTGAAAGAAACAAGTGGGAAGTGCGTGCACTCCGAAGTCCAGGGAAAGATGATGCAAACCAGCCCAAGAGCTGATCTGGTTCAGAAATGATGGAGAAATAACTATGTGGTTATGAGTCAGTAACTGATGTTTTTCTGTTATGGATGAAACAGCTCCAGTATTGCCAAAATCATAATTTAAAAATTACACAGTGTGAAAAATTGTAAATCTCAAGTCACTCTCATCTTGTTGCTCTGAATTTTTAGTTGTTGCACTTCAGAAGAAAAGTGTTCTTTTTTTAGAAATAAGGCTAAATGGGGAAAGTCTTAATGCTAGTTTTAATTCTAGTAAATCTAGTCGAGTTTTACTAGGCCTTTTCTTATTGCCTTAGCCAGGTGATGCAGCTTGCTTTACATGCATGCTATGCTCCTGTTTGTTATTGCAGCTACAGATTTGTCATCTGTGCCATCATATCTTAATATTAGTAACATGCATTTGTAGGATCAAATAGACCTTGGACAATCAGACGATGCATTATGTACAAAGTGTTGAGCTCATTGATTTTACTGCTGTCTTTGAGGGGATCATTTGGAGGAAAATCCTGCATGTCTGGTTTTGCCCACTTCATTCCCAGTCTTATGGACACTGCTTTCCCCCCCGAGAAGGCAGATATTTGCTAATTGGATGTTCTTCTGTTGCTTCTGGAGTTCTGATGCTGCACTATTGGAAGGCAACTTTATGCTCTAGGTTGAGTCTCCTGTCTAAAGAAAATAAAAAACTAGAAGCCAGCAACCCTGTGTTTTCAAAATTAATTATAAATACGGTACCAAAATATCTTCCCATGCAGTCTTGCTGTTTCAGCATAATTCTACTCTGTACATCACACACAGGCAGCAAAAGCCTGACATTTTGTTTCTGTAAGGCTGCTGTTTATTACTAATGTCAGCAGTAGTACTAATGTTGCTTCAGCCAGAACCTTCTCCATTCCACTTACATCCTCCCTGCATCGCCTCCTACCTCAAGCTCTTAGTAGGTTCAGATGTATTCCAGCTGCCTTGCCTAAAATACTGATAATTGACCTAAAATAAAAATGTTTTTTGTTTTTGGGCATGAGGGCAGAGACTTAATGTGAGGGACTATAACTCTTGCCAGAGGTAGCTCTGGAACGTGATACTGTAGAGATCTGAATAGTCCCCAGTGCAGTTAGATGAGTTATGACCGTGTTTGTATATTATCATGTGTAAAATATTGGGTAGATGTTGTAGCAGAAATGGATTGACAGTAGATACAGCAGTAACTTTTAGTCACCAATGTGGTTTTTTTTCTGGAAATGTGACCTTTTATGTATTTTCTTGTATTGTTTGCTCTTCTTTTCAGGAATGGTTGTTTAATAGGAAGTAATAAGAGACTCTAGAATACAACTATGTCTCAACTCTGCAGTTAGCCTATATCTAATGGACTGCTATTGAAACAGAAAAAGTGTTTGGTATTTAATAGGTAAAATTGGTCAGTTAAATAGTTCAAATTTATCTGGCAAAATATGAGTGTTCTGAAGTATTTCAAAGGATTAATCTTCTGTTTAGGATCATAGTTTGGGGGTTGTTTTTAGAGAAGAAGGAACAAAATCCATCCAGTGTGGTTGTCTGTTCTCAGTATAATGTACTGTTACTGTCATTTTTCTAGGGGTCACCTCTGTTCCATCTTATCAAGCAGTCAAAAGAACGAGAAGGCCAAACTGATCAGCCTGAGCCCCCTTCCACTCTCAATCTGCCTCTCCAACATAATCACACTGCAGCAGACCTGTAAGTGACATGCGTGCTTGAGGTCTAGTAAAATGTGAAGTTAATACTGCCCTTAATATTTAAATCCACTTGTATTCTGTTTTCCTACTTGTTAGGCTTGGTACTTAGGTTTTGTTGAACTGTTGTATTTGCCGCTGCTTATTATACATGTAAATTTAGCTAAATCAAATTCTGAAATTTTTTTTTCCAAGCCCTATCAAACTTGTAGTTGCAAACTGTTTTCTTACTTGTCTAGGAATAATTAAGTCCCTTTATCAGGTATTTAATCAATAACTTGATTTTTTAATTCCTGATAGGGGAATAACAGGTTACTGTAGCAATTAATTTCTTCTAATGGGGGAAGAGTTCCTGCAAGTATTATTCATATAAAATTGTTCCTTTATCCTGTGATGTTGAAATGCTTAATATATGCTGAATCTCCAGCTATCTTTCTCCTGTGAGATCTCCTAAGAAGAAAGCACCTCCTCTAAGTGCTACTTCCACTCCAGATGGTCAGCCAGCTGCGACCCCCCAAACACAGAAACCACAGAAATCTACCTCCCTCTCTCTGTTCTACAAAAAAGGTTTGTTACTTTAGTACATGCTGAAATTGCAAAGTTACCTCTCGTTGTTTATCCTTTTTGGGTTTTGGAGCTCAACATTTCTTAAAAGATTATAATAGAATCTGTAGTGAACACCATGCAAACCCTCAGCTGCCGTTGGAAGAAATAGTAAAACGATGCCAGCAGGTTAACGCACGCGTTCTGCACGCTGCAAGATTGAACTGAACACTTATCTACTGATTGTGAGAATGGCCATATGGGCTCAGATGGAGGGTTCTTCTGTCATAGTATCCTTTTTCCAGCAGTGACCATAAATAGATGTCACGGGAAGCTTAAGAAATGGGCAAGCATATATGTTGCTTCCCCTGAATGCTTTCCCAAGCTTTGACTTTCTCCAGCTCAGGGGTTTTCCTGAGCCTTTTGTGATGTGCACTTAGTAACTCTCAGTAGATTTGTGTTCCAAATGCTTGTTCAGACTCTTCTTGAATCAACATAGACATACGTGTGCAGCATTGTTTGGTGTGGACTTCCGTGTGTCCACTACCTGTTGTTTGAAGAATCTTTCCCATTTATTTGGAACCTGGCTTCCACTACCTTCATTTGATGGCTCGTAATTCTTGTAGTGGGAGACGCTGAACGTTTAATTGCTGTCCATCCTCCATCATGCTCCTTTTATTTTGTATACCCCTATTATTACCATTTCAGTTTATTTTTCTTCTCTCTTTCTCAAGTGTATCTACTGGCCTATCTTCGACTACATACCCTGTTCTTTCGGCTTCTCTCTGAACATCCTGACCTGGAACCCTTGATCTGGACCCTCTTCCAGCACACCCTGCAAAATGAGTATGAACTTATGAGAGACAGGCACTTGGACCAGGTAACATTGACAAAAAAGTTTTAAAACGTTTAAAAAGACTCTCCTTAACAAAATGTTCCTTATACATTCTTTAGCCATTAGAAATTGTAATCTGAGTTTTTATTTCTCTACTGATCACTCAAAGGAGAACTTAATTTAGAGTGAAGTCTATCATCTCAGTTTTCTTAAGTACTGGCAGTTACTGTGGGATCTTCAAATACCATTTACAGCTATTTTCAAAATAATGAAGACACACCAAATTTTCTAATAATTTGCATAAGAAAATAGAAAATACTGATTTTCTTTGGGAAGACAATACGTGTGGCTGATAAATGTTTTGTTATTCTACCCTAATTGCAGCATCTTCTTGAATCAACATAGACATACGTGTGCAGCATTGTTTGGTGTGGACTTCCGTGTGTCCACTACCTGTTGTTTGAAGAATCTTTCCCATTTATTTGGAACCTGGCTTCCACTACCTTCATTTGATGGCTCGTAATTCTTGTAGTGGGAGACGCTGAACGTTTAATTGCTGTCCATCCTCCATCATGCTCCTTTTATTTTGTATACCCCTATTATTACCATTTCAGTTTATTTTTCTTCTCTCTTTCTCAAGTGTATCTACTGGCCTATCTTCGACTACATACCCTGTTCTTTCGGCTTCTCTCTGAACATCCTGACCTGGAACCCTTGATCTGGACCCTCTTCCAGCACACCCTGCAAAATGAGTATGAACTTATGAGAGACAGGCACTTGGACCAGGTAACATTGACAAAAAAGTTTTAAAACGTTTAAAAAGACTCTCCTTAACAAAATGTTCCTTATACATTCTTTAGCCATTAGAAATTGTAATCTGAGTTTTTATTTCTCTACTGATCACTCAAAGGAGAAATTAATTTAAAGTGAAGTCTATCATCTCAGTTTTCTTAAGTACTGGCAGTTACTGTGGGATCTTCAAATACCATTTACAGCTATTTTCAAAATAATGAAGACACACCAAATTTTCTAATAATTTGCATAAGAAAATAGAAAATACTGATTTTCTTTGGGAAGACAATACGTGTGGCTGATAAATGTTTTGTTATTCTACCCTAAAATTGCAGCATGTGACATGAGTTTGAGAAGATACCAGATCCAATTAGTTGATTGTCATACAGAAATGGAGGGAACAGTAGTTGACTTATATTCTGGAAGTTCTTATGTAGTTGAGTTGCATGCTAGTTTGCAGAGCACAATCAGTAATAGAAAGCTTATCAATTGATTTCTTAACTTGAAATGAAGAAGCTGAATTCATTTTCTGCATTTCCGGTTGTCTTTTCTTGTTTCTTTAATAGATTATGATGTGTTCCATGTATGGCATATGCAAAGTAAAGAATGTAGATCTTAGATTTAAAATAATAGTTTCGGCATACAAGGAGCTTCCCAACACAAACCAAGAGGTATGGAAATTCTTTAATGTCATCCTTCCATAAAAATGCTATAAACTAATTGTTTCTCTCTGTTTGTCTAAAACAAAAAAACCCCCAAACTACACTTGAACATCAGGTCAGTAATGACTTTTTTAGCCTTGCAAGGTGTGCACAGTGGCGAAGCCTTTTTTTGACAATTGTGTGTGTGAAAGTAAATGGAGCTTAAATTTGGAAAACGTTGTTAAAGTACTGATGAACTGCATTCGCACTAAGGGGCTGTGTCAGTTAATTAAGTAGGTGCCTCTACTGATGTTCACACGTTTGGAAAAAAGAAACAATTTAAAACAGTTCTAAATAGTAATTACAATGGCTTGCATACAATACATATGCCATCCTAGCTTGTATCTAACACAGATTTTTTTGAATGGCTTTATGAGTTTGTCAAATGTAAAATTGTCTTTTTTTTTTTTTTTTTTACTGTGTATGATTTTCTCACTCTATGTAGACTTTCAAACGTGTTCTTATCAGGGAAGAACAGTATGACTCCATTATAGTCTTCTACAACTTGGTGTTTATGCAGAAGCTGAAAACGAACATTTTGCAGTATGCCTCCAACAGGGTAAGCTGCTAGTTGTGTTCAGTATTAATTATATAATAGAACAGGAATAGATAGACAATAAAACCTTACTATTCTTTAATTATTTTTATAGCCTCCCACTCTGTCACCTATCCCACACATTCCTCGCAGCCCGTACCAGTTTTCCAACTCTCCTCGGCGTGTCCCTGCTGGCAATAACATCTACATCTCACCCTTGAAGAGCCCATACAAATTCTCCGATGGGTTTCAGTCACCCACAAAGATGACTCCAAGGTCTAGGTAGGTTGCTGACAAGCATTTCTTTGACTAAATTAAAGGTATTTTGGGGGTTTTAGTGGAAGCAAATTAGAAAACGGCGCAGTCTAGTTTGTCAGTAGTCTGTGGTTATTATATCTTTTCTGGTTAAAAGTTTTTGTCCTGTATTTGGAATCTTTATTCATCTTTGAGCGCTTTTCTGTTTCAGTTGAGTCAGCGTGCTCAAGGAGTTTGGGGTTTTTTTTTTGTTTTTTTTTTGTTTTTTTTTCTACAACTTGGTGTTTATGCAGAAGCTGAAAACGAACATTTTGCAGTATGCCTCCAACAGGGTAAGCTGCTAGTTGTGTTCAGTATTAATTATATAATAGAACAGGAATAGATAGACAATAAAACCTTACTATTCTTTTATTATTTTTATAGCCTCCCACTCTGTCACCTATCCCACACATTCCTCGCAGCCCGTACCAGTTTTCCAACTCTCCTCGGCGTGTCCCTGCTGGCAATAACATCTACATCTCACCCTTGAAGAGCCCATACAAATTCTCCGATGGGTTTCAGTCACCCACAAAGATGACTCCAAGGTCTAGGTAGGTTGCTGACAAGCATTTCTTTGACTAAATTAAAGGTATTTTGGGGGTTTTAGTGGAAGCAAATTAGAAAACGGCGCAGTCTAGTTTGTCAGTAGTCTGTGGTTATTATATCTTTTCTGGTTAAAAGTTTTTGTCCTGTATTTGGAATCTTTATTCATCTTTGAGCGCTTTTCTGTTTCAGTTGAGTCAGCGTGCTCAAGGAGTTTGGGGGTTTTTTTTCTTTTTTTTTCTTTTTTTTGTATTCAGAATAGTCACATCCAAGAGGGGTTTTCTGACCTAGTTGCTTAAATGTTGTTGGCTTGACTCTGGATCACACTCCTGAAAAACATAGATGAGCTTTGTACACTTGTTTAAAGAGAAAATACTTTTTTGGAACAAAATGGTTCAGAGTGTTCAGTTGACTGAGCAGAAGATTTCAAACCGTTGGTCACTAGTTCTTAGCAGACGAGGATGACGGCAAATGTGCAAGTCTCCAGTGGGTTTTTCAAACTAGGATCAAGTGAGTCCCATTGCACCTGGCCCACTGTGTGCATTTTAGGTTGAAGTCCTGCATGGTTTTGATTACCAAACACCTAAAGGTAATGATAAAAGGATGATTATCTGGGTACCCAGCACTGAAGTGTCTTCCTGCTGATACGGGACGGACTGTGGGGGCCTCTGATTCTTTCACGCCACAGTTTCTTTTCCATCTGCATGGTACGGTTGATTTGGCAATTCAGCATTCACTGGCCCGAATGGAAACGTGGACGGTCTCAACATAGTGAAATGCAGTCTGGGTTTGCACTGTTAATGCGGAGAGAAGGGAAGAGACTTTGTTAATGTCTTACGCTAAGCTGTGCAAATTAGTGGATGCATCTATCATTGTTAAATGTAGCGTAATCTTAAACACTTCTCTTCTTCATTTGACAGAATTTTGGTGTCGATTGGTGAATCATTTGGGGTGAGTTTTAACATTTTTAATGTCTGGTCTTGAATGCATGTAACTTTTGGAGGAATGGGGTAGCCTGCTGACACCTGTAGAACTGGCCAGAGTGTCTCTAATTTAACGTAGCGTTTTATGGAATCTGTAAGCACAAAGATTAGAGGGGTATCCTGTTAACTCCTTTCAAATACCCAGACTTCACTTATAAAATGTTTTGCGTTTTATTTTAGTTGCTTTGAAAGAAAATAGAGTTCTTAAACTGCAGAGTTTTAGAACTCCTAATTTTTTTTAGTGGATAATCTGGAAAGTTTGAGTAGTTTCAGGATTTATTGGCAATTCTTTCCTTATTTTCTTGTAAATTCAGACTTCTGAAAAGTTTCAAAAAATAAACCAGATGGTGTGCAACAGTGACTGCCAGCTAAAACGCAGCGCAGAAGTAAGCGCTGCTCCTAAGCCACTGAAGAGGCTGCGCTTTGATATAGAAGGGCAGGACGAAGCAGATGGAAGGTAAGAGATAGTTCTCTGCTTTTCAGTAAACTCGCGTATATTTGGTTCTCGGGGCCTTCCATCCTAACTTCTTCCTGACATCCTAACTTCTGTTAATTTGTGAACTTTATTAAGTATATTAAATGAGAGATGGTAACATAATACTTCTCCATTAGATGCTTTGATGTCACAAGCAAGGATTTATGTGGTGCCTGTACATCCAGCGATCCAGTGTTACTGCTGAGTGCTAAACCATGCTGTCGTCTTTAGTCAGTCTTTTAAAAAACAAAACCCAAACTTTTTAGACCTATGAGAAATCAAGCAACTCTTGATTGTTTAGTGTGGAGGAAAAAAGAGCTTGCATCTTTGTAAGAGACGGCAAGAACACTGAAATGAACTAACCTTGATTTAAAGTTAGGTTATGAGGATAAAAACTTATTTTTTTTAACTTCCGCTTAATCATATGCTTTCTGTCTGCAGCAAACACCTACCCCAGGAGTCCAAGTTCCAACAAAAGCTTGCAGAAATGAGTGAGTATTATTTTTTCATTAATTGCACAGCAATGAGTGCCTTGGATAAAACAGTTTATGCCCACTCAGATAAAAATATTGCTCAACATAGATGTCATTTCAGTAACTTGCTTAGTTTTTTGTACTTGCTCCATTTAATCTTGAAAATGCAGATTATAAAATGGAAATCCTCAAAAGCCGTTTTGAGGATATTAAATGGCACAGCAGCATAGAAGATGCTGTATTACATGTGAATAAGAAAATGAGGATGACACATTCTTCCTAAACGCTAGAATTCTTGAAATGGTATTAAATGCTTGCCAAGGCTTTCCCATTTGTTCCAGTGACAGAGCCTTAGCTGAGAGCTTGCGGGTAGAAATCAGTAGTAATTGCAGCAGCATTTAGTTGACCAGAACACCGTTTTAGGCGATTACAGTATAGTAAAGGAAAATTATATACACAGGAAAATTGTATGTAATTTTGTATGTTGCTTTGCTGTCTTCTATACTAACATGCCTGAGACTGCTTTTTCTTCTACCGCGGATCAGCATTTCTTCTGGATTTTATGGGATCACTTTTCTGTTTGTCAAATGAAACTCAAATCTAGCTCACGAAAAGCAAAACGGCCCCGTCCCCACATCTGGGTTGTATTTTCCACTCCTGAGAAGGAACACACTTGGTCTGACCAGGCATTCTCACTCTCTGGTGGAATCTGAGCTCTGTAGCCGAGCAGATTTGCCCATTAAAAATTCTTACCTAGCGAGTGTTTGCTCATCAAGATAGGTATGAGGGCAGACCTAGGCACCTCTTGTTTATTTTAGGATAGGGGAAGTGTTCCCGTGTTTGCTTGTGGCAGAGGTTGAGAAGGGATGTTCTATCTCATGTCCAGTTGTGTTAGTGTGTGTCGCTGCGGGGGGAAAGGCATTTCCTCTGCAGGCTGGCTGTGGGACGTTGGGGACTGCTCAGCCCATTGCATCTGCCTGGCAACAAGACGAGATCCCTGCGTGGAGCGGTCCATCTGCCCGCCCTGAGGATGGAAACAGGCCAAGTGAGGGTACAGAAGCAGTGAGAACTTCAGTGAATGGGTGGAACGAATTCAAGATGTGTGAGATTGAGCAGGAATTGCTGAAGCAACTCAGAATTACGTGTTTACTTTTAAAATGTGGGATTTGTTTTATTTAGAATAGTGTAATTCAATTCCTCGTGTCATTACCAATTTTTACGATAAATAATCATGTCCGAAGTAATTCTGAAGAAAGTATTTAATTTCTTTTTAGCATCTACTCGAACAAGAATGCAAAAGCAGAAGCTGAACGATGGAAGCGATACCTCAGCCAGTGAAGAAAAGTGAGATTCTTCTCAGGACCAGGGGCTGCACTGCAGGCCCTCTTAGCTTGTTTTTGTTTTACAGCCTTCATTAATTGAGTTGCCTTTTTAGTTGCTTTTTATTCCGAACTGCTAGTTGAAAGCATTTGGACTTTTTAAATTTTTACATGTTTTTCATGATACTTTGCCTTATGATGTAGCATATATACAATGTAAGCCACTGAATTTAATTTATATATTTTTTTGAGGATTTTAAAAACAGACTTGGAAGGTGTCTTAGTTTCCTATTGCAACATTACTGATTTAAGCCAATTCAGTCTGCTTGGATTGAATTTTTCTGTCTAAAGACAAAATGTTAGCTAGAATGATTTGAAATGCACTAATTTTGTTTCTTAGATTTCATTTTTTAGATTTTCAGTACTTGCAAATTTTGAAAATGAGGGGCCAGATACTGCAAAGCTTTCTGTCTCTGTATATAATTAGCACATCAAATTCCCATTAACTTAAACTGCACAGCAGTCATAGACCTCGCAGAGTCAGGGCCTCGCATTAGCAGTACAACCTGAATTCAAAGTGAACTCATTATGGAGCCGTACTACTGAAACCGATATTTAGCGTTTTGTAGTTTTCCTTCCCCAGCTCTCGCCTCAGTGTAACTTCAGAGGGCAGGTACGCTGTCCATCGGTTTGAATTTCATGGAATATGAATCCCGCAGAGATTCCTCCCAGAAGCCGAAGCTTCTTCCCGTATGCAGAGTACTCGATGTGCACTTTCGTATTTTGGAAAATCTCAATTATTAAAAAGAAGAAAGAACCCCAAACCTGCATCCCACCTGGTACACGTAAGATTTCAAAATTCTAATGATGTAGAATTTTCCTGATTTCTTCAAGTTTCCACCTAGCTGTAGCCAAGCCAAACAGCTTGAGAAACAGGCACCAAACCTGTTTCCTCTAGCTGAAAGCTGAGTGTCTCCAGTTGGGTTCCAGGTAAGAGTAGCCTGGTCTCTAAAAGCACAGGGCATCTCCCGTTGGCCTTACTGCAGCGACTGCACAAAAGCCGAACTTGATGAGCCCATGTTGGGAAAATCAGTCTGCCTTCTTTTACTGAAAAGGCAGAGTTTAATAGGCAACTTGTGAACTGTTCACAACTAGCAAAAAAAACCCCCCACCCAAACCCCACAACTTTTTTTCAGCTTACATGTTTGTAAGTTACCGATTCAGATACTGGCATTTTTCTTGCAATGATAAAGGGTTTGCAAAATAGTCAGTTAAGGAAAGCACATTTTACTTCCAGTGGATTAAAATGTAAGTAAATAAATGAAGTCCTGCTTTAAAATTACCCATTTTTATGAAATTTAGCTTTCGCAGCTACTTAAATTAAAACAGTTATAGTAGACAAGCCTGCTATTCATTATGCAAACATTTTAAAACATCTTCTCCAGGTAGCTTATTTAGAAATTGTTTAGCTGAACCTAGAATACTTACACTAGTACATTTTAAAGATCAGTTCTTGCCTTGAACGGATGCTAATCCTAGAGCTACTAAAAATTCTACGAGCAGCACACTGATTTGTCAATGAATTTTAAAATAAAATTGAGTTATTTTTTTAGTCTCAATATGGCTTGAACTTTCTTCCTGAAAAACGTACAGAAGTGTTAGAGTACCTTATGTTTATTTTCTCACCTTTTGCAGTTTTACAGACAGAAGGTAGGTTAACATTGGGGTACACCGACTGTAAGCTCTGTTACAGCTGTTGAGGTTCTTCCACGACCCTTTGGCTAGAGGGGTGACGTTACAGAGTCCAGGACCTAAGCAGTTGTATTATTTCTTTACTGTGACAACGTATTTTTTTGTTCAGACAGACTGAAGGCTTTACATCAAATGTATGATAATATTTTATACAACTAATCAGTTTCTCTCCTTTCAAGATAAATAAAATAGCTTTTAAAAGATTTATAGTTGGTAATTTTCTTTTATTAGATGAGAAGGCGACTTCATACGGTAATGATGTCCTGCTGTATCACGCCTCCAGCATGATTCTGCAGCTGGTACAAGCAGAGGTCACTCCACCTCCAGTGATTCCCCACTGGTGCAGAGGTCCAAATAGTTGCGCTGTTGGGCTTGGCGTTACCTTCAGAAGTTTCCGTAGGACGTTCTGGAAATGTTCTCACCCGCCCTTTTGTTCCAGGGTCACCGTTGGTAACACTTCTGGCAGACGCAGGCCCGTATCGTGGTCTGGGATGCTGTCACAGCCCTTGTAGAGGTGCTTGAGGCAGTCCTGCAGAGAAGCATTTAGAAGCGTCCCCATCATTTCACCACCCTGCTTTTCGTAATCGATTCTTTTGCTTTCGGAGCTGCTGAAAACAGCCCAGGATGTCAAAACTCCGGTGTAAGCCGCCGTGGCTTTCTGGGCCGGGTATCTGGCTGTAGGCACGTCAGCCTCGCAGGCTCCCTGTCATTGCTTTATTAGAGTCCATAGGTGCCTTGTGACTCATGACTGCTGAACTTGCAGTGCTATTTATAGCATCGGCGTTCGTGACAATGCTTAGAGCACAAAGTGCACCGGCTGACTTGCCAGTCCCCGCCCCCTCTGAAAACACATTTTCAGAGTCTTATTTTTAAGCAGATACATATGCAAATAAATGTGTGTTGAAACTAACGGCTTTTAATCAGCTTTGAAAATCTTACTGTGTTTGAGAGTACCTTTCTTATAGCGAGACCTTGTATTCAAAACGGGCTGGAATATTGACACTGTTTCAGGAAAAAAGAGAATTGGAATTCAGAGCAGAAGAGTTGGACAGAAAATGGGATGGGCGTTTCAGGTGCCTAATGGTAAAGATCGCACCACTGATCAAACTCTTGTAGTCACAGTGGAGAAACGTACATTTGTGGAGAAAACTTGTCTTGTAAAACTTGTACGGGTAAAATGAGGTCATGTGAAACGCATCTCGGAGAGGCCTGTTTCTCTCCATTGACGCTAAGGGGAATTTAATCTACTGGCTTGGCTGTGTAGCCATCTCGAGACGGATGAGCTGACTCCCAGCCTCTTTATTTGCAGTTTTATACCTTAATCTCGGGCTGCTGTCCCCTGTTTCCAAACGCTGCTTGTTCTTACATGTCACAGGATGTGTACCCTGCATGTTTTCAGGTACAGGAGTGGCTGCAGGAAGATCCCTGTGTCAAACGTGAAAGAGCTGGAGAAGATTACAGCTGTGTGATGCTGGTGCAAAGTACAAGTTGAAATATTGTAAAATGTAACAAATAAGCTGGTCATAATGTACATTTGCTTCAAAAACAATTCTTGGAGTTTTGAGGACAGTTTTATTAATCATTAAGTCACTAGGGCATTAATTTATTTGAAAGGTGGAAATACACTTACGCAAATTCTCCAGCTCTTTTATTGCAGACTCGGTTTTCGTTCTGCGTACAGATACTTTATCTAGTGGCAGTTATTTCCTGAAGAACACAAATAGTCTTTAAAATATCTCTTTGAAATACTATCTCTGTTTTATTTCTTTTTTTCCCACACTACTAACTACATAGTCAACTCAGATTACACGCGTCAGACTTTCTTCACTTTTACTGAAAAGAAAGGAAAAAAATCCCACTCATACTTTTAAATATTACATTTTTATTAATGGTCTATTAAAACCAGGCAAGTTTATAAAGAAACAAGAAATCAAAACATAATTTTATGTTCAGGCTGTAAGCTTTCTACATCATTAGGTGGTAGCCAATGAGGCCTGTCTCTATGGGGTAATTAAATGCTTTGCTCTACAAGGAAAGCCCATGGAAATTGTTCAGATCATATAAAACCAGCAGTTTACATAGTTATCATCAGGCATTGTAACAAAACTCCAGAGGTGGGTACTAGATGACAATGCCGTGCTGGCTCTTAGCTTCAGTAACTTAACCTTTAAATGACCCTATCCCTGTCATGTCTTTTTTCTTTCAAATTCCATTTGATTCACAAAGTTAGCCACCTGGTTCCCCTTCTGCAAAGTGGGACATCCCTCTCTATGTAAACCCCAGATACAGTTTATGCTTGACCTTATTTTCACTTTTTAGCAAATACCTTATCGTCTGTGGTGTCCTAAAACAGAACAATACTTGCATACTTAATACTTAGTAAAGTATTTAACCTACAAGATCCACAAACTTAAGTTTGTTGCAGACCATCTCACAATGGTAAAATGCACCCCTAATTTCTTCTAAAACATCCCATGATTGGGTTTTCAAGCACATATTTATATACATGCATCAACATTTAACCACCTAAGCCAGTATGTTTTTTTAAACATTGACCTTTAAGTGCCAAGGAAAGTGCATGCAAATGAAAGTTAAAAAAATTAAATAAATAAATGTCTCTAGGGACGTAATGCTATCACATCCAGGTCAGATGATACATATTGCATGAATAAAAGCCAACGCTGACACATTGGATCTTTAGAATCGCCCTCATTCACTCCAGAGATGCTTTTTCTCAAAATTACAGGCTTTGTCAATTACTCTGAAATTGCAGCTAGGCTTCAACGTGTACAGTAGGTTGGCGATTATGAGCAGGAAGGAAATAAATTGAAAAAAAATGGCACTATTGGTTATATTAAGCCCAAAATGCCTTGCTAAGAAAGCATGCCATTTTGACGACAGTAGTTGTCGAACCACCGTGTTATGAACTCGAGCCAGCTTAAGGAGAGTGGCATCACGCTCCAGTGCTATCACTTCAGGGAGTGGTGTCTCCAGGGAGCCAGGCTCTTCATTGAGCAGAGAATGTTTTTGATCAGATGTTGAGTTAAAAACACCCATTTCACATTTACAGTTTTGGTTTGGTTCTTTAAGTAGAACAACAGAAACATTTGGAGAGACCTTTCTCTTTGCACGTTTCTTGCGGAGGCCAGTGACCGAAAGGCCGTTGCAGGTGGCACGGGTGCCCAGCTGGTTCCATCTCCTAGTGCGGCTGGCTGCGTGCCAGCGCAGTGCTGTGTATGTGGGGCAGGATCCAGTACAAGCTGCTACCCAAAGGTCGGGCTGTGGTGGTACACCCTCTTTCTGTGTGCTGCTACGGCTAAGACAATGCTGGCAGGTGAATCTGGCAGTTCTTGAGCCCAGGACTGAAAGGGGCAGACTTCACTCCAGCCATCCCTGGCTTAATCAAAACATCTGGAATTACCCAGCCTTGGCTTACGTAGAATTGCCCGTGTCTGTGCTTTGGTATGATTTGTGCTGGGCTATATCATACAAGGTTTGCAGTAAAGTTGTGCCCTACCATGATACTGTTTTACTGCCTGCATTAACCGCTGTCTGTGTGCCTGAGTCAAGTGCTTTTCAGCACAAACTTGTCAAAACTGATCTTATCCCCCAGGGAAGTTGTGGTTTTGATGAAACTGCATTATGTACTGGAAAGTTTTTGACCAGTTCTGTTTGAATATGAAATACTGACACAACTTACGCTGCTGGAGGAAGTTGTACTAATCACTGAGAGGGTGGCAGAACACACTTGCTAGCAATAGATAATCCACTATATTTCTAGTGAGAGTCTGAGGCAAAAGTCTCAAACACAAGTAATTTTTTACTACAGCATTTTCCAAAATAACGTGCTTATGGCCCTCTTCCTAAGTAAATTCTGCTGTCTGCATGCCTCAGCCTTCCACTCACACCCGCAGGGACTGATGTCAAGAGAGGCACTACTCACTACTTCTCATCTTCTTCTCTGAGGATATGCGTCTCCTTTTCCTCCTCCTCCTCACGGAACAGGATTGTTTGAGAAATGATCCTCCAATATAATAAAGCACAGTTATTTCTACTTTAGAAATGAGGAAATGAGGCTGTGATCATTTAAGGGAATTAGGTTCTTAGAAACCACATTTGAGGATTAGAAAAAGTCATCGAAGGATTCTGTGGCATAGCAAGGATCTGAAGGAAGGTCGCATGACTAATTATATTAGTGTACTGAGCCTGGTTATCCAGCTTCTTGCCTTCTCCATTTGTAAAATACTACAAAAGGCACTTAAAGCCATTTCACCCAGTCAAAATTTTAAGAGAAATAATTTCTCAGGGTCAATTCACAGTTGCCTACTACAAAATTCCAGTAAATGCTTCACGAGCTCAGCATCTTCTGTAATGGGGCAAACCTCCCTCCGTGCAGCACTGAGTGGGGTTTCATCCTAACTCACTTCAGCCAGTTAGAAATTAAGCATCTACTCTACCATAGCCATCTGGTCCCCCCGATGGTCAGTGATGAGAGAGAGGGGCATGTCTAGAGAGCAACTCCTCTCACCTAAAACAGGCATGTAAAGTAAGTGGTATGGTCACCTCGCAGCACTGACCAAAGGAGAACCTGAAACAATGTATGTGGACAAGGTGTCCTTATTGCCACATGGAAAATAATGTGAGTTTTACGATTTAATTGTAAGACCCATTTTATCACTTCAAAACTATCTTTTTCTCCGTTTTTCTTAAGGTGATCTATCTGGGGATAGGTAGTAAGACAGGAATAAACAAACCTCAAGTGGAACTTCCCTTTCCTTGAGATTTTGTTTGGGTTTCTTTTTCTTGGTAACAAGAAACCAGATGGTTTTCTCAGTACCAAAACAGCACAATAATTCACGTCCAGACAAATGCTGTGACTGCTTCCTGGCCCATTGGGGTGCCAGGGAATGTGCTTGGTGTAATGGAAAGGAAGATTCTTTTAATTCTGTCTAGAACAATGGACATAAGTGCCAGGAACTCAAAACTGTAATATCCAGCTGAAGCTCTTCATGGCTTACGTATTTACACTCCAAATAAACACCAGGTGAGACGTATCCTCCTACCGGAATCAGAAAGCCTCTCATCCTAAAGAATTTATATTACTTTACCATATGTTCAGAAAAACAAGTTTGTATCTTTACCAGATGATAAACCAGGCAAAAAGAAGCCCACTATGGCATATTAACTTAGTTTGGTGCTAAAAGTATACTATGAAAGTTTTAGCAGCAAACAGGTCACTGTCCCATAAAATCCAAATGCAGGTTGTTTAAAAAAAAAAGAAAAAAAAGAAAAAGCTCAAAACAGACAGAAGAGATAATGACAGCTTAGTTTGCTTGACTTTAAGTGGGAAAGGGTAGTAACGGCATTAGATTTTTGTTGTTAAATTCTGACTGCTGGCCATGAACTCACACCATACATCTACACTGTAGCCATCTTTACGAAACCTATATGTTAGCAGACTTTTACACATTTCCTAAGCTGATGGCCACTGAGTCTCTCTTTCCAAACCTTTGCACATTCTGACCATGGATAAGTTCTCCAAGGGAGAAGTATTTCCGGGAGGGAAGAGGACGTGCTCTTCAGCTTGGTGGTAGTCAGACCTCAATTTCGGAATGCTCCCACTCTGCTTGCTTTGCTAATGAAGTTTTTCAGGAGGTCGTGGTCCATTTCTGCAAAGCCTTGAGTTTGTGTAACAACAGTTAAATGGTTTATGCAAAATCTGAAGCAAAATTCTTCCAAGTCCTAGGAACAAATTGAGGTAATTTGTAATATGAATGACTGATAGCAAAATTATTATTATTTTTCTGTTTCAAATCTGTCATTTAATTAGCAGAGAATATACCAGATTACCAGTCCTTTTTCTGATCAGCTTGACTAGATCACAAATGATAGGATGAAATTTGTTCATACAAACTATTCAATAAACACCCCCCCGAGAAAACAGGAGTAGCCACCTAAATCAACTCTAGAACTCCATCACATTTACTGAGCTCATTAGAAAAGTTATTAATAAGTGAAACCATCAACTTTCCCCACATACAACTACTAGAGCATCAGTAACTCCTTTCTTTTCCTCCCTGTACTGAATTCAGTAGTGGTCCTCTGAAGAACAGCAGATATCCTAGTCTTGTTGAAAATAAAAGCAAAATGTGATGTAATATTCGATGATGCTCACTGAACACAAACCGGATGTTAGGATACCTGTGTCTTTTGTGGCGAACCTAGGAATTGTGTGTCCCTATCTAGGAACTGGGATTCCTAGATAGCAAAAATGGTTCTGTCTTGTCCTGGTCTTGCTGTAACAGGATGTTCAGATGTTCAGCACGGGATAGGTACAAGCGATTAGGCCATACAACCATGATTTCACACAGCAAATTTCGCACACTCGAACTCCTCACAACAGTGGCCATCCTTCTCTCCATGCACTGGGTCAATCCCCTTTAGCTGGTTCCTATGCAACAACTTGCTGTTGAAGGAAAATTAATTACCTTCTGCAGCAAGCAGAGCTGGAGGCAGGAGCGAGGCAAGCCTAAATTGGCAGTATGATCCATGATCTATAAACTCTTCAAGGGTCACAGCAAAAGGAGGTCTCTTAATCCATTTAAGTTTTATTCTATGTTAACTACACAAACATTGCAGCCAGGGCTTAGTAGTAGAAAGAAATTTAGCAGAATACCTGTGCATTTCCCTTTGAAACCTTTTCCTTAGATTGAATGTTTCAAGTCTATTGCCCCTGTCAAGATTTACCTAAAGCTTTAACAAGAGGCCAAGCGGCATAAAATGTCCTTTAAAAAGAAATAAGGTAGCAACAATGCACAGAAGTAAATTGTATCTCTCATCAAAAAGTGCTGAAAAAGCAGGAAAATGAATAAGAGTAGTAGTAGAAGAAATAAAAAAACGTAAAGGACATAAAAAATGTAGAAAATCAAAGACACTGACAGCTTAAGTTTCAGCAGACCTCTGAAATGCTACTGCCAGAACCTGGGTTGCTTTACAGTCAATGTGCAAACTTTTACTTTAAATAAAATGAACAGCGGCTGCCTTTTCTGGTACTGATCTATGAAGAGGACCATAGATATCATAGAATTCTGATCACTAATTTTGCAGTTTCAAGAAATACTGGCTTTTAATTCTGTTATATAGAAGATGATTAACCTAATATTTGCTACAGTGTATATTAGAAATGTGCTTTAAAATAATTTGTAGCAGCAACTTTTTGTGTTTTCTGAGGATAGGACAAAATATTTTCAAGCATTTTTAATCCCAAGAGATGCACACAGTAGCTAAACCAGTCTTCAGTTAATTTGATATGTTAATGGCAGATGACACAGCATTATAATCTTTCACTTGCAATGTTCACATTTAATGACAAAAAATTGACTTAATTCTATCTTTTCAAACTTCCAAAATATCAGGCCTCTTTCATAATCCTTCTTTGGACAGTTTTCTACTGAAGTGCTGATACACTGCACGTGGTTCTCAAACCAATTTTTGCTATGTTAATGTAGTATGCTAAAAGATCCTGGCTTACTTCACGATTCCTTAGACAGAGACTATCCCATGTCTTTGATAAAGAAGTCTTTGCTGCGTTTCTCTGAAGCAGTTCTACTATATCCCGTTCTGAGCTGTCGATGTAGGGAGGAGGGCAACAATGCACTCCTGAGTTTGGCACATGCTGCACCTGGGGCAGGTGAACCAATTCATCATCTGATGATCGTGTTAAAATATTACATGTTTTGAAAGAATACTAGGTGTACAGAATAAAACACTGAATCATAGAAGGAAGAGGAGGACAACATATATTTAGTCATCTAGCCAATCCCTTTTATTGTGTTTTAGCCATTATAAACTAGTACTTTGTCCAGGCTAGTTTTACTACTTCACAATACACCTAAATGTATCTTTAACTACTCTTTAACTACTTCCGCTGAGACAGGTCAACTAAAGGTACTTCTGCTTTGGAAATGTTCAAAACTGTTGAAAAGCTTGTAAGAGGAGAAACTCCAGCATAAACTTTTAATGAAAACTTCTGCTGTTAGGAGAATCAAATCATTTGGTCCTCCCTTCCTGTCCAGTCTTCCCTGATAAGCTGGGCTTCTACCACCACAACACATTGAAAGTCCAATTCCTCTTTGCCTCAGCTGTTCATGCCTTCCCTTACTGACACTTCGGTTACAACTGCCTTGTAACCAGCAGCTGATAATCTTATTATCTACTAATCTGATGTTATCCCCTCTTTCGATTTACAAAACTCACTGACTTCCGGCCTCCTCTTTGCGACTCCTACACAAATTCATCTCATCTAGTACGCTGCCTCCATGCAGCACAGGCTACTGCAACATTTTTAACTCCGTTTTTGTTTCCGTCCTTTCTTTCTACTTGCTTCCTACACCCGGAAGTGTTTATCAATCCATCGTATTACACTTCTAGCCTCTCCTGCTTTAAAACATCATCCTATATTTCACAGCCAGGCAAAAGCACAGAACAATTATTTTTAAAAAACATTGTTACCAGCTACTTATTTTGGCTCTTCTAATAGGTAATCTTCTCCGGCTGTATTAATTTCATTCTTATAAAGCAGAAGAAATCTTGAATAGTAAGATGAGGACTTCTCAACTAAGATGCTCAGTTGTAACAACGGCTACTAAGTCTAAAATACATACACAGACTTCTTGAATAATAAAAACCACCACATCATTATTTCCACAATCAGCATAGCACTAAGAGGTTAGGAAAAGGAAAATGTCTTTGAAAGTATTTGTCCGTTTACAAAAACAGCACTTGCAGTACTGCTGATAACAGGTTGAGTGTTAGCGAAACATTCCAGAGCCAAGGGCAGACCAGATGACAGGATATGGGGAGAGGAATAACAATAGGTAATTCGTTGCATGTCAGCACGATTCACTGTAAACAACATGGTGAAAGTGGATTTTTGATATAAGCACAAGTGTAAATAAATTCTCCCACTGCCTGTTAAAAGCTGTACCAGAATGACTGTACCAGACACCGGCAGACAAAATGATCAGGTGGAGAGCTCAGGAAATGAACAGGCAAAGCAAAATCCAAAGGTGGAGAAGTAAACGGCAGTGAGAAATTTGCATGCCATGCCGTGCCAGATAACAAGGCAGGAAGCAGATTAAGAATCCTGACTCACAGGTGCAAGCCAAAAGGCCAGGAAGAAAACACTAGTAGCTGCATTTTTGTACAGCTTAAAAAGGGGAAAACAAACTTCTGGGAAGCCAGAAAGGGACATTGCAGTAATCATGCCTCATCAGTTAAATGCAGTTATGTTTATATTAATCAGTTTCATTTCTCAGAAAACAACTGTTTGCCTGAAGAGAAGTTCTCCTTACCTGAGCTTCATATTTGACAGCGGCGGAAAGAAGAGCAATGGCATTCTCTTCACAAATGCCTTGTTTGATTGTTTGCTGGCAAAGCTTTTTCAGTCTGTTTTCTCTATACAGTGTTGCCAAATCTAGCAGTCCTGTGAAAATTCATACAGCTTTAACTATCCTGGTGAAAAACATATATATTTCTTTTCAAATTAATCAATTGCCCTATTGTTTTAGGCTGAATTAATCCAAGACTTGTTTTACTTTTTTCCCCTAGATGATGTGTGCATTTTTAAAGGTCCTCAAAAGACATATCAAAAAGGGACCCTTTTATTACTATGCAAGTGTTCTGTCTTCTTGTTCACTGTATTCTATCTTATTCAAGGCATCAATTAGTGACTTACATCCTCTTAAATTCATGCAGGGAACAGCTCCCTTTTCACTCATGATCAAATTGTCACAGCTACTCAAACAGAAACGTTTTAGTATGGCATTAGCGCCTTTTTAAGGAAAAAAAAGGTTTTAATATGAGAAACAATTTCTTTTTGAACACTTTGCATCTTTGATCTTATTGCATCCCCACCACTCATTCTCCTTGGGCATGTTTCCTGCTACTACATCCCTTCTTCCTGACACCTGCCAAACTCAAGATTTAAGTGCTAATAAAACTAAAATTAACAAGCCCTGCTTTCCTCACCCTGTTATGACACACAAATCCAACTTTTCAGAAACAGCAACCTAGAGTTATTTCCATTTACGGCAAATACCTATTGCATCTTCAGGAGGGAGCCTAATGTTGTCTGTATACAGGTACTCCAGGAAGGCTCGGTAAACAGGATAAGAAAATTCACTCATTTCTATAATTTCATCATCATTATTCAGTATGGAACGAAAATGTTCACACCTACAAAAGGTGAACAAAGATTGTATACTGTAAAGAGTTAAGTTTGAAAGATGAGCTGCAGCAAGCAATTGGTAAAAAAAATCAGTCATAACAGACTAAATACACAACCATAAACTCCAGCTACACGATTTCTTGGTTTGAACACGTTAATTTCTTTAAGCCTTCTGAGGCTTATAAGCCTTATAAATATAATTCAGAATTTTCCTTTATTTCTGTTATTAATATTTTATACTAGGTTCCATTTCTACTTACAATAGCTTTAAGGATGATCCATGTGTTTTTGATGTCATTTTCTTAAATACGTTATACATTAACTATGAATTTTATTACCTGGCTTGTAACAGATAAAGTTTACAATTAAGTTAGACAACTCTCACGCTTCAACCTGCTTTCTCCAACATGACCTAATGAGGAGGGAAATTATTAATATTTCAGATAACATTCATTCCAGTGTCAGAGTCCATACATAATTTAATGATTCAATCTAACGCTATACTCGGGGATTAAAATATTTAAAGTGAAGACACTCTCACCCAGATCTTTCATCACCTTTTTCTTATAAATCTGAATACTTTTGTGACGGACAAGACACAAACAAGGAAAAAGCACTGCCTTTGATAGCTGAACTCTGCAACTTACAGTTCACAGTAACTTAAAACTCACTGTAACTTACCGCTCCCTAAAAAACATCCTGTAACATTTGAATTGTTTTCAAAATTTTTGCTGATGGAAATGAACACCACCACCTCAGGTAACTTTTCCTCTAAGAGCCACAATTTAATTGGACTCTTTTATACTATACTACTTTTACTTTCTAACTCTCCCACATCAGAATTTGCTTTTTTTTTACTAAAACTTTTATGTAAAAGGTAGGTTGGTTTCCTTTTAATGACACTGGGACAAGTCTACATCGTAAAGACAGCGTAACTTAGATACAAATGAAAAATAATTATTTATTTTATCACCTAATTTACCTTTTCCACATTTTATTTTGCTGGTTATTTAAAGATTTTTTTTTCTTAGTATTTTATTTTTTTAATAAAATAAATAAACATCAAGTCAAATTAATAAATAATTAAAAAGTCATTATGTAGCTTCCGCCACATCTTGTACCACATTCTGGCATTGGAAGAGACAGACCAAACCCCTTGCTTTGTTCCGCTGAGCCTCATGTTAAGTGGTGGTGACCATGCTATCCATCCAGCTGTGGAACAGACCTTGGGAATGGTCTGTTGCCCCAATGGCACCACACGAAAGAGAAGGTGGTGCACATTGCTCCCTTAAAAATAAATAAGTAAATGAATAAAAATCAGTCAGTACTCATCCTTCAGCCTCCAAAGTACCTTGGAGTGACTCATCCTTTGGAGTGCCTCTCTCCCTCTCTCTCTCTCTCTCAGTAGAGACAGACCAGACACCTAATTTTGGCTGGCTAAATGCAGAGGCAAACGAATCCCACCCACATATCCGTATGTATCTGTTTCTGCAGGCAGCATGTTGCTTGGCCAGCCCCTCACTGAGCTGGGCATTGCCCTGCCATTTCACCACCATTGCAAGCTAATAACCACCACCAATATGATCTAGTTCAACAGTAGGCATAGAACAAGATGGAAAAAAGTCTTCATAAGTGGTAAAGAAATGACTGGATGATGAAAAGGAACTTTTACCAGCACTGCATTCATGACAATGCTCTGGAACAGGCTGAATGCTGCAAAATACCATGTTAAATACATTATCCTCTGATCCAGTTGCATCATGAAACTATAAGGCTTAAAGAAAATATTAATTCTACAGACTGTGCCTGATGCTTTATTATTCCTGCATATTATTTTGATAATGCCACACATTTAAATCCATTTTAGAATTAGACACATTTCCTTCCCAGAATGCCATATAATCTGAGAAAAGTAGAGCAAGAAAAAAGAAATACGGAAAAGTTACGTATAGTCTGATTATCAGGAAAAAGAACCTCAGAAACATTTTGGGGATACACAAGATTTGAAGTGGTATCTGATGAAGGACATGTGGCATTCCAAACAAAGAGGGGGGACTATAGGCACGAGTATAATGTACAAGTAATGAAACCAGTAAAGGGAAGAAAATAGTAATACAGGTAATTGGAATAGTAAGAGGAGAGCAGAAAAGACCCAAAAAAGGGCAGGCACGAATTAACAAGGAACTTTAATTTTATGCAGTAATATACAAGAAATCACTAACGGGACTCAGGAGCAAAAGTAGGAAGATGAAAGTGGTGATAAGCAGGATGAGATAGCCAAGCATTTTGAGAAGGAAAATAGCAAAGAGAAAAAACTATTGTAACAATGAGAAGGATGGAGCAGAAGCAGTTAGCAAGACAGAAGAGATCTAAAGCAGTGTCTCTAGAATATCCTAGTAGAAACTGTGTTAGCAATGACAAACTAATCTCTGCATGTTAATAACAATGTGATTACTCTGTAGATCTGCGTATGTCAAATCTCACTGTAAAGTGGTGTTAATTTGCAAAAAGCTGTAAAAACGAAAAGAGAAGCCAGCTTAAAATTCAAATTCACTGATAAGAGGGTTTAAAACAAGCAGGATAAGAAATCTGACAAAAAAGTAAAAAAAAGATAATCTGAAGAGCATCTACAGAAGTTGCTGAAACAACTGAAGGGTCCTGTGGAAGGAAAGAAAGAAAGGCAGGCAAGAATAAACACAAAACCCTCAAATCATCCCAGTGGAGGAAGCCAAGCATATAAAGGAGGAAAAACTGATTCAAACTACTGGGAACGCAGCAGAAAGAAGTGAGCCTTTTCCTGCTGAGGAATTTCTAATTTCCTATTAGAAATCAGGGTCAAGGCCATTTAGGTGGCATGAAGGAGGATACAGGTCAGATGGAGGAACGTGATGAAAAAGCTGGTAGTAAGCAGCATGTTTGGTAATTCCAAGCAGCGAGGAAATGAGGAAAAGAAAGTAACAATGAAGAATAGCAGGTGAATCACATGGCTGAGGGAAAAGGGAGTTTGTAAGAATAAGTCAAGAATTTTGAGCAGTAATTACTCAGCACAGTGGACTACACGATACAGTTTATATTAAACTATACAGTTTGTGCCTTACCTAATTTTGAGAAGAACTTTATGAACGTGAATGTATTTTCCATCCACTAGAAACTTCAGGTCTGCAGTTTCAGGGTTGTCAAATTCCTTCTTTAGTGACTGGGCTACTGTTAGATGGTCATCAGGCTCTAGAATAAAAAGGGGAATTAATAATAAGTAGTAAGTAATACAAGTATGTCTCGTGATAACATCCTGGGTATCTGTCAGCAATTAACACTTAATAAATACGACATCTCTTTAAGGCTAGTAAAAAAACCCAGCAGACTATGTGTTCAGTATGAACTCCCAGAAAAGCAAATAAAGGGCAGATTTCTTCAGTCCTTACTAGTTTCCTGCTCCAAACAAATATCCCTATTAAAAAAAAAAATAAGTCCCACTCCTCTAACTCATCTATATAAGGCCAGAAAAAGAAAATTAACATAGTCTCAGAAGTTTAATGCTGATTCTGATAGCAAATGCTATCAGTCATTACTGAGTAAATTATTCTAAATGAAAAGTGTTAGTTATTACAAGATACTCAAAAGGTCAATAAAAATCACAGTAAGATTGTCTAGAATACTCCTATGAGAAGACATTCTCTTACAGCAGAAATAAAGCTATTACATAACCAACATATTGGTTGCAGTGAAACTGCCCAGTACAATATCCCTAAAGGTGAATACCAACAGTTACAAGTCTATTCAAAAAGTGTTTTCCGTAGACTTACGGTGTTAGAAGCACTCTTGGTGTGAATGTCTGCATATTCCTGTTTGTGTCATATGTATGTATGTGCACGTGACACTTGCATTATAAAGTTACCAGACAGCCTTGAAAAGTCATCCATTGTCTGCATACAAATTTTTATCTCCTGAACTGTTTCCAAATCTCCATCATATTTGGTAGCCTCAGAGAACTATCTTCTTTAATACTACTAAGTAATTAACCCCCGAAACCTCATTCTTAACCCAGAAAAAATTTTGTCTTCTTACCATATAAGTACACATTATTGGTTTATACAAATTTTGTGGGTCAGTAACAAGCTGTTCTCTACAGAAAATTACATAAATGCTAGGTCCTGTAACCTACCAAGCTAGAAATAAGAATAGTATTCCGCTGGAAATGGAAAGACCTTCACCACAAGCTCTAGAAAAAAACTTAACACACACAGTTTGATCCTGTTACACCTTGTTTAGCACAATTATTTTCCATTTCATTCAGAGGATATCACTTACGTTCAGGTATACCCAATTAAGGCAATAATTATGGAAGTGCATTGGATTACAGGTAAAAGGATTGGGGGGAGGGGGAGAAGTCAATGTAATGATAATAAAAAATCCTTCTGAAATAATGATACTGTAAAATACTTTGTTAGTTCTTATTTTGTAGAATGTGGTTTATTTATTCAGACCTCTGCTATCCGAATAAGTATAGTGATTTTAACAACCAATGCAAAGCTGAAGCTCTACTGTAATAGTTCAAAGGATCCTGCACTATCCTGTTGTGAAGCCTATCATCTTCAAAGTTAACTGGCAATTCAGATGTCCATCAATATGCATCTCCAGATAACTTCTACAGCCAGCAGAGGTAAGCTGAATATAGCGGGGTTCAGTTATGAAATTCTTAGAGGGAAAATAGGTGCTTTTATTTGTTAGAGCAGTGAAGGGGCAACCAGAGAAAGGAGATGAAGAGGCAGTTCACACTGAGGAGGCACAAAGCCAAGAAAACTCTTTAGCAGTCAGTGCTAAGAATTGTAATAGAAATGTTAGAACTGCCACGAATGGGGAATGCAGGGGAATGCCTGGGTGCGGAAGCACCAGAATACAAGATGGAAAAGGGCTGTAAGTGTGGCAGCTATCCACGGCACCTAGTTCAGCAGATGTTAAGATCCTAGGATGCAGCTGCCTGATGATTCTCACCACACTTAGATCAGGAGACAAACAACATGAGTCAGTCCTGATGACTCGCCAAGGTGGGACGTGATGGAGAGACTAGTCACTCTCAGCTCCTAGAGCATGCAAAAAGGCACATCTGAAACCAGCACATGGTCACCTAACTAAAAGGAATCCAGGACACATGATGACGGCCTGATAGCTAGCATACTTTATCCTGTATCATCACAAGGAACCCTGCTCACACCACCTGAATACACATTTTAGTGCCAGGATGCTGGACAGACCACTTGACACATATGAGAATGTGGGTTTGAAAGTGCATCTGAAATTAGTTTTGTTTAAAAATAAAATAACCTTTTCCTCCTGTAAGGTTTCACCTTGTGCTTTGGTACAATGTTGCAACGCTGTAGCAACATATTATTTCCAAAGGGACCAAGAAGTCAAGGTCAAAAAATAATAAAAGGAGCTGCTATAGTCCAAAATTACTCCCGAGGTGTGAAGCAGTGCAAGGAGCCTGGGTGTATTGTTCATGGTGACAATGAAGGTGGTGATAAAAGATGGGTTGGGAAATAGTTACGAATGTAGTCTTAACCACACTGTGTTAAAGAGAGTGAATATCTATGAGTATTAATGAGCAATATGCTTATTAATAAATGGGTTACTTGGAAGTCTTCAGTATAAAGGTGATAATTACATGAATGATCATACATAATCCCACTCAGGACTCCTTTAGCTGACCTAAAACAGCATTTCTGACCTAAAACAGCATTTGTAAAAGAAGGTAAGAAAAGGTGCATTTGCAGAAAGGAGCACTGAAAAACTGTAACGGACAGTTTCACTCTCGCTCAAGCAGTTGTCTTCTCCGTGAGGAATGAAATAAGGAAAGAGGCAGTTTTTGCTTCTTGCCTTCCTCCACCCTCTGAAAAATTCCTCAATACTCTGCACTAAACTGAGAAGAAAAGGCAAGAGAAAAAGTGGAGGGGAAATTCTGATAGCATGAAATAATATTTTAACTGAGCAAGAAGAAATGGAAGCTGAAGAGCCCCAGAACCCTGCTAATGTACATAAGGAGATACATATAACTGAATTTATGATTAAGCTACATATACTAATAATGTCCCCTTTCCTTCATAAAATAACTGATTCTTAGGAAAGAAAAATCTGAACAAACTACAGATACTTTTATGTAGAACTTACAACTGACAAACACATATTTACATGCAATGAACCACCCCATTGCCTGGGATTTTAGTGCAGCAACACAATTTACATCTAATTGGTAGTAGGCAAATATTAAGAATATTAAGAATTTCCACAGTAATTAAGCATATATCTTACGGTTCTGAACAAGCCACCTTAGAAAGCACAATTGCCTCAATGTAGAGCAAATGGGGTCTTTGGACTGTGCCCTAAAACATTAATTTTGGCAAAGCAGTTTCCTGAGAACAGGATTCTCCATTTAATCCCCTAGTCTCTCAAAGCTGAAATTTGAGTACTGTTAATGTAATTTCCTTACCTTGGCATCCAGAAGGTACCAAGGGAGCAAAGAGTGTTCTACAATTGCCAGACAAAAGCATACAGCAACACAAAAGCAATTACAAAGGCAGTGCGGAAGTGGAATGGAAGCATGATGGACTCAATACAGTTCAAATTACAAATTAACAAGTTGCTGCATTCTAGCTTTTAGCTTAAGCTCCCAGATGACACCTACAGACAACCCCAAGTGTCTCATCTTTGATTAGGTCAGCAAAGCCAGTAACTTCATTAGCAACCTATACGGGATTGAATTTGTAGCTGAAGAATGAACTCTCTGTTAAACAATGCTATACGCTTAACTCTTTCTAGTCAAGGTCAGCAAGACAGACCTTAATGTTAATCAAATATCCGAGATCCAGCAACTTGTCTCTTCAGAAGCCCAGGTCATGATCACTTGTGATGAGACTCTAAGTGCCTGTGGCCAATTCTGAACATGGGAATTTGGCATTTCCCCACAGAAATAAACCACGTCAATAAAACAGACAATCATTTAGCACTGCCATCAGGCCTTAGCAATTTTTTACGATTCATATTACCATTTACACATATGTAATATATGATTATGCTTGCCAGTATAAATTTTTGCAAGAAACTAAGTTTAGGCTTCAAATACATGCAACTGTTTTATGCACTAATGATTCTATTCAGAAGATGTCAAAACAAAAAATATTTAAGCTCACCTACTGATAGAAGACGCCACATAACGGCAGGGGTAGCAAAGCAAGCAAACACGTCGTCAGTGCAGGCAAAGTGCGTGAGGTGGGGAAAGATCACTGACTGCCCACGGCATTGGCCCCACATGTACACCTGGCCGCTCTGGGTCTTGGCAGCCGACGTGTGAGCAGAGTGGCAGGCTGCAATCTCTATAACTCTGAATTTACAAGCAAACAAAGAAAACAAGCAAGTCACTCTCATAAGAACAAAATGCAGTGAAGAAGCTCACTACCTCCTGTCTTTCTCTGGTGTAAAACATATTTGTAAGCATGCATGCACTTCCAATTGCAAGAATGTTTTCCTATCATACATAGCAAAATTAAAAGAGCTATCAATGTTTCTTCAAATAGTGTGCACTCAGAAAGTTTCTCAGTGAAAAAGCATCTTGGGAGTGAGGAGACACTGTTGCAGCAGAGCAGCTGCAAGCACATGCTCTACTGACCCCCTCGGCTGCCTCAAACAAAGCCATGATGAGTTTCAAGCCTCTGAATGTCCTCGCTGGTGCTAGGCAGTGAGGTGAGTGGCTGCATTAAGCTGTAGAGAAGGGGTATTTGGAGAAGATGAAGAAACAAATGAGGAGGCGTTTAAAAAAAAAATTGAAAAAAAAACCAAAAAAACTTTTTCCTGCTTACTTATTGGTAACAGTTATAAACCAACAATTTAAACATACTTCTTTTAATTAAAATAATGAAGTGTCATTACTCATACAATTATTATTACTTACATTTAATGGACTTTCATTTTGAAAATTAAAAATTAGAACTAAACAGCACTAAAAGCTGTTTCTAAGCTTTGATTTTAGCTATGTTAGGCTATCTCACTAATCCTAAAGTTGATTTAGGATTTCAAAACTCTCACTGTGTACAACATTACACAATCCACTGTTTTGCAGTCTGAACTACTGCTTGTTTACTTGTTTTCCCAGCTGCCTGGGGAAAATAGCTGGGAAACAACTTGTTTAAAGTTCTACATACAAATCTTGCAGGCTTTAGTGAGGTAATATTCTCACTGACACCAGGAATGCATATTCTGGCCAACAAAAGGGAAAGGCAGCATACAACATTAAAATGTTTGTTAAAATGTGGTAATATTTTAACTGCAGCCAAAGTGTCTGGAAAAAATTCAGTTACATTTTAAGCAAAAGCACAAACACACATAAAGAAATAGCAATGTTCAAAAACAGGACAGATATCATCACCAGGGAGGAGTTGCCTCTTCCTTACAATAATGTAAACAGACACAAGTTTAAGAGGGACGTCTCACTTTTCTTATTTTTCACAATAGGAGGCCAAAATCAAGACCTCAGTAGTAAGGAATAGATTCAAATTTCTGGCTGCATATATACATGGCTTTACATTAGCAATAGAAATAACTGCCCCACTACCCACCAAGGACTTACAGGAAAATATTTAACTTATAAAAATCTAAGCTTAATTTTCAGGCAACAATACCAAGAAAGAATTCCTCCCTTTCTCTCTCCTGGGTTATGAGCTGGATTTAATAGCAGGAATAACACAAATTGCAGATGTCCACTCTTCACTTTTTCTGTGTGTACTTCTTAGCAAAAGTAGCATATTAAAATACAATTTATATTCAGAGACAATAAAGCTTTTATCATTGACTTCAAACAATGCAACTACACCACTGAAGAGAAACCGCAATTAAGGCCTATGAAGTGTGAGCCAAAGCAGAAAATAGCACATTCGGGCTACTCAGAACATTCAGTTTCTCTTTCACAAGGATGGTTATGGGGCAGATTCAAGCACTTTCAGTGAAAATTCTGTTCACATTTAGCAGAAGAACCATTGCAAAAAATTATAGGCTATTTCTTCCAAAAAACAGATTAAAAATGCCATAATTTTCTGTAGCTCTTCTGAGAGTACGCCAACTAATGTCTGACTGCTAGATTACAAGTATTACCTGTCCTTATCCACAATAACTGTTGTAGGGTAAGACTGGTTACTTTTATTCCCAGTACCTAACTGGCCATATGAATTGGCTCCCCAGGCATAAATCTGACCTTCATCTGTTAGCACTAACGTATGTGCATAGCCACAGGCAACCTATAAGGAATAATAAAAAGAAAAATCTCATTTTTATGTAACAGTAAGTTAATACAGACAGATACATGTTATGCTATACGTTAATGTTATTGATTCCATACCAGTGTAAAAATTACAGAAATTACAAATACACATAAGTTTATTAAAAAGGGAAGCAAAGTAGATGAGGTGACTTTGAGGAAAAAATGTGTCAGTGAGGAACCCTGCCAGATAATCTCAAGAGTACAACAAAAGAATAGCTAGAAATTGAGAAAGAAGGAAAGCTATATGACAAATATAAACAGTATGCAGAAAAAATGCAGAAAAAGGCAGATTGTCTTGCACTGACCTTGCTCTATGGGCAACTGCTCTAAGGTGAACAGCTTACCACTGTAAAAACAGGCGAGGTCTCCCTGTCTGCTCCTCTCTTCCCCAGCTGCCAGCCACAAAAAACTGCCCCCTCCCTATGCCAGTTCTAGAGCTCACCGGACCCTCTGCCAAGGTAACTTACACCTCTGGAAAGAAACTCTCCACAGCTGTGCCTGAGGACCACCAGTGCCCACACAAGGTAAGCAACAGGAGCAGCCAGCCAGGAAAGAGAGTGAAGAGATGAAACCCTCCAACTTGGTGGCAGCACACAACTGTGTCAGCTCATACCCTCTTGTGGAAAACCCACTCGGTCCTGCTGAGCTGCCTCCTCAGGTACCCTGCATACGGTTGCTTGAATATCCACTTTACAATCTATATATGCAGCACACGCCCCACATACAGATACACAGTGGCAAAATTACCAGCAACAGTCTTGCTCTGCATGAGTTAATGTAACCTATTATAGCTAGATGGCTATCAATTACCAACTTAACCTTGTTCAAAACTAGCTCAGGTATCTTTATATAATCTGCAAAGCAGATATACCATAGTACATGTAGATCACTGACATCCATGAAGCATGTGATGTGCTTTAAATGAAATAAATCCTTAAGTTATTTACTGA
The DNA here is from genome assembly GCF_000699145.1 of Aptenodytes forsteri. Taxonomy (NCBI): domain Eukaryota; kingdom Metazoa; phylum Chordata; class Aves; order Sphenisciformes; family Spheniscidae; genus Aptenodytes; species Aptenodytes forsteri. The sequence continues at coordinate 4,533,225 of NW_008795122.1, read as the reverse complement.
TTGAAGGTCTACAACTTGGTATTAATCGATATCAAACAAATGAAGTGGATGGAAATAGGATCTAAGTCAAACTTACTGGAGCACTCATACTCTCTAAACAGGAGAACAAATACAGGGGAAAAAAATATTTACTTATTACATTATTCTCCAACAGCAATTGTTACCAGCAAAGCTACTGTCTACATCCTAGGAACTGAATGTAAAACTATGTAATTAAATGAGTTTATTTTAAAAGCTTTAAAAAATCCGTAACTTCCCAGAGTAAATGTAATAAATAGGATCCAAAGTGCAAAACACTCTTGTAAATTTTCACTGGGTTACAAAAACAATTCTGTTTTCTAACAGAATGTGCCATTTTCCTGACAGTATCCTCTATTTTGGATAAATCAATTAAAAGCTTTCAGTATCAGTTCTGCAGTTACTTAAAATATTTCTTATCAGTCAAAGGAAGTTATCAGTTTGCTAGTTACACTGATGGCAGCCCAGTTATTTGGTAAAGTGTAATAACCACCCAAGATCAAGGCCAACCATGGAATCATACCAACTGTTGGTATGATTGACTGTTGACCAACTGTTGACCAAAAGCAGTTGGAGACTATTTGTTCAGACTCCAAACACCACTGTGACTGGACTGCAATTCTAAAAGTGATATTCAGTCTGCAGAAAGACAAAATGCTAAACTGCAGCATTGCCCCAGAAAAGAAGACAGGGGTTAATGAAGAATGGGGTAGCCTAAGAAGACTTTCTTATTTACTAAAATAACAGGAATTTTTTTTATTAAGTTTCACAGGAAAAAAAGACCAAACATTTCTAATGCCCTAGTCCTCTTTAAGTACAAACCTGACCTCACTGAAATCAATGGCAAAATTCCCACTGAACTCCACAGGGTCAGTTTCTCCCTCACTGACAGAGGTCCATTTTAAGATACATGTTTTTATTCTGATAAATGGCACTTTAAACAAAGAGATAAATGTAGAATATGCCTTAGCATATTTTCAGTTGTTCATAAAGGGTTTGACATGGAGCATCACACACATACCCGCTGTACACGAATGCCTTGCAAAGCTGCTATTCGGCATGGTGTTGGCTGATTGCCGCTGCTGCCCAGTCCAAGCTGGCCGTTACCATTGTAACCCCAGACATAGACCTTAAAAACAAAGACAGGGATTTTAACTGTTTGCTACTATCTACTTCTTTTGAAAGCAACATAGCTTCTTCAGAGTTACAATAATAATTTTCTTCAATATTTCCTGTCCCCACACCACAGGATCTGTACTTTCTATGTAGATACACACAAACACACACACATATATACATAAATATACATACACACACAAGTATATGTTTTTCTGTACCAGAAATTTTGGATGCTGCTTCTGTTTAAAATACCAACAGCATGCTCAACTAAAATTCTAAACCTCCATATTCATGTTGCTCTTTAAGAGTTAGATTTTGTAAGACTACAATATTTTAATATGAATAATAGAAAATAAGCGATTCATATGGCTGTTTCCCAGCACAGAGCAAATTCAGCATGAATACTTCCCTTTTTCAATGAGCTAATTTCTCATTCAAAAATCCTCTAACAGAAAAGAAAACACACTAAAACAAGTATAAACTGGAAGCTATGCACAATAATTTGAGTAGGCTGTTAACAGCTTTATGCAGAACATAAGAAAAAGGGAAAACACTGAGCTCTGATAATTTCAGTGATGTGCATTCTACTGCGAAGAGTCAATACCTACTTAGGTCTAAACTGAAACGCTTGGAGCGATGGAGCTAGAGAGGATGTAGGCTGCCCAAAATCTTCAGCTCATATGAACTAAAACAACAAGAACACTACAACTTCTTTGTGTCTTTGCAATGAGGATAAAAAATATGAGAGGGATTCAAGGGGTACTGCAGTAGAACAAATATGTGCAATGTACTTTTATTTTCTGTTTTCTCTTGAGATGAAGTGTGCATATATGAGCACTGAAAAATAAAATAGCGTTCAGTGATTATTCTTACATTCTTGATACTTAAGACTCTAGTATAGACAATAATTTATTTTTCTATGAATGCTAAAGACAGCAGTGGGATAATGTATTAATCAGCACTTTCATTTTTGCTAGAATGTAATACCGGCTTTAAAAATCAGTAAAACAGTGATACAAACTTAATTTTTTTTTACATAGAGAAAATGAAGCTAGTATGAAATGCTAAGTATACATATATAGATTCAATATAGAATCATTAAGGTTGGAAAAGACCTCTAAGATCATCGAGTCCGACCATCGACCCAACACCACCATGCCCACT
>NW_008795122.1:4510792-4528250 GCF_000699145.1 Aptenodytes forsteri | reverse complement strand
TTCCACACACTCCAGGAACCTCCTAGACTGCTTCCTCTCTGCCGTGTTGTATTTCCAGCAGACGTCCGGGAAGTTGAAGTCCCCCACGAGAACAAGGGCTAGCGATTGAGAGACTTCTGCCAGCCGCTTATAGAACGCTTCATCCGCCCCTTCGTCCTGGTTGGGTGGTCTATAACAGACTCCCAGGAGGATATCTGCCTCGTTGGCCTTCCCCCTCATCCTTACCCATAGACACTCAACCGTACCATCATCACAATCGTTGAGCTCTATACAGTCGAAACACTCCCTAACATACAGGGCCACCCCACTGCCTCTCCTTCCTCGCCTGTCCCTTCTGAAGAGTCTGTAGCCATCCATTGCAGCACTCCAGTCATGAGAGTCACTCCACCATGTTTCTGTGATGGCGACTAAGTCATATCTCTCCTGCTGCACAATGGCTTCCAGCTCCTCTTGTTTGCCGCCCATGCTGCGTGCATTGGTGTATATGCACTTGAGCTGGGCTATCGATTTCGCCCCCGGCATCGGCACGCCACCCCTAGGCTCATCTCTAGTGAGCCTGGTTTTATCCCCTTCCCTCTTCGAACCTAGTTTAAAGCCCTCTCAATGAGGGCCCAAACGAGCAATGATCCTTTTCCCCCTGTGAGACAGCTGGACTCCATCTGCCGCCAGCAGGCCCGGTGCCGTGTAAACCTCCCCATGATCAAAAAAGCCAAAATTCCTCCGATGGCACCAGCCCCTGAGCCACGTGTTGATCAGGTGTGTTTTCCTGTTCCTTTCAGTATTCTTCCCTGCCACTGTAGGGATTGAGGAAAACACTACCTGTGCTCCTGATCCTTCAACCAGTTGCCCCAGTGCCCTGAAGTCCCTTTTGATCACTGCAGGACTTCTCTCTGGAACCTGATTTAATCCCAAAATTTGTAAAAATCTCCTGACCTTCACAATGCTATTTTTACTTCAGAACTGTTTTTTCAAGTAAATTTGACATTTGATACTTGAATTCTTTCAATTCAAAGCCAACTTCAATAGTTGATACAAAGTAATAGCTGCTAAATTTTATGAGTAATCTCATAAACCAAAAAGCCATAAACAAAATATTAGGGAACAATTTTCCCTGTTTCACTCCACCTCCTTTCTAAAGAAGAAACCATAATCAGCATGGATAGGAAGATGTGCTTACGTATGTCAGAATGTGCAGGACAACTTATGACAAAGGTTTTTATAAGCAGTATAAGCAAGTGGATTTGAGGGAGTCTGGAAACGTATACTTGTTTTCTGAGTAGCAGCTCATTATTGACAGGTTTGAAATTATCTACATCCCATGATATTACATAAAACAAAATTCAGTCAGAAAATTCACTTAAAGTTTCTTACCTCTCCATTTTCCACCACAGCCATAGAGCACATCTGTCCACAAGCTATATTAACTACTATTTTATTTTGTAGGCAGCTGGTAACTCTTCGAGGAATTGGTTGATTAGCTGTTGAACCAGATCCAACTTGGCCTGAGTTATTATAACCCCACGTGTATACCTGTTGCAAGAAAATTGTCATAAAAGAAGGCTATATAACATACAGTTCAAAGTACATATTCAAGAGAGAAAAAAGTTATATGCATAAAAAATTACATTTTGAGTTCAAGTGGATGTATTCTTTTAAAGATCTAGGCAGATACATAGGTTTACAATTTAATTGTTTCTATCAAAAATATGCCACTCATAATATTTACATATTCCATTCTTTTACGTTCCTCCAATCAAAGGTAAGAGGCAACATGACAGTTGCATTAATGCTGGAAGAATTCACTGCTAGTTTTTCAGAACCCAAAGTAGAATGGCTAACTGGACACAAATGGCACCTCAAAGTAAATGACAGAAAACATTTTACTTTGGTGGGTAGAACTCCTTACATGAACATGATTTATATTAATACCGGCTTTAACACCATTAAGCATTTACAGTAGAGTATAGCATAGGAAGGAACTGGCTGCCCTCTAGAAAGAAATTATAATTTCTTATTACAAGCAGATATGGTACAAAAATCAATGTTCTGCATGCACTTCAAAGCAGTTGGACCCTAACAGGTTTTCCATTTTTATGAAACATTTGCATTGCATCAGCACTGTGAGGATAGCAAGAAGAAAGGTCTAATGCTCTAGCTGCAGAATGTTTTCCTGTTTCTCACATAAGTGAATTTCATTAAGAGAAAAGAAAGATTTATTTCAGCTATTCTCACCTCTCCATCAGATGTTAACACCATAGAATGATGAGAGCCACAGGCAACTTCAATGACTTTCTTGTTCACCAAGTTAGTAGAGACTTGACAGGGAACGAAACCATGATTTGTTGTACCATTGCCCAACTGACTATAAGCATTGTGACCCCACGTATACACTTCTCCTTCTATAATAAAAATGTAAAAAGCTGGTTTAAAGTCTCTGTTTTTCCAATGAGTACACAACACAAAATTACAAACTGAAAAGTCAAATTCAGTAACAATATACATATTTAAGTGTGTATAAACATATATGCCCTTTGGGGCTCTTAAGCCTATGGACATACCAATGCTACCTTCACATAGTGTTGATCAAAAGGATAGTACCACCATAATCTTGGTAAAGAAAATCACGTAGCTAAAAGAAAGGACATAGTGCAATGCAGAAAAGAAAAGGATGAAATGACAGTCAGGAGTCCCCATTTCAATTTCTTTGTTACTGACAATCAATCAAAATTTCTTGTCTATGCCTTGGCACTGTTTCCCACTTTGGAAAATTCAAATAACAAGCTTTCATTCCTTTACAGTATACATGAAGATGCTTGTAAGAAAAACTCATTATTACTTATTAATAAACATACTATTATTTACTTATTATTTAAACATACTATTCATGTCCTGTATTTTGAGAAACATGCTAGTAAAATTAAGAATGCAAGAAATGTCTGACTGGTTTAGACTGATGGTCCACCTAGTGCAAAATTCTGTCTCCAGTGGGCAATAGAAAAAAGCTGCTCTTTAAGGGAAACATGAGCCTGGTCACTTTTTGCAGTTCCCAAGCATTTACAATCGCTAGAGTACAGATATTACCAGGTACTTTTGATTCTCTTTAATGTACATATATTGGCCCATTATCCATGAAGCTAACACCCTTTCATACTCACTTTCTTTCATCTGTTTTAAATCAAGTGTCCTCTAGTTACAGTAGTGCAGGACTTGAAAAATAGCTGTCCTACATTCATCTGGTCTATCATCATCATCATTTGCTAAACCTAAATTACACCATTATTGCAGGAGAGCTAGGTTTGACATACAACTCCATCAGATTTCTAAAAATATCACCAAACTCCTTACCCCTAAGAAGGGCTCCCTTAGAACTACAAAGGCAAAATGTGCTACACTAAACCAGTATTTCTCTACAATAACAGGTTAAATATAATTACTTTAACCTGTCAAAAGCAAACAACCTTCTCTTCCTTTCACCAACATGAGAATACAAATTTCAGTAAACAGGTGAAACAGCCACAGAGAAACATACAATATAAACTGGAAATGATAGTAATTAACACAAGTATTGTGAAATATGTAAGGGCTGTCTGAAAGGTAGGTTAAAAGAGGCTGTGCTGAATGGAAGTTATTCATGCAAATGAAATTATAAGCAAAAATCATTAAGGATCAGTGCTGGACCTGTTCTTTTGCAATACTTCAGTTCATGTGTATGGAGTATGAGTGTGTCAGTGAGATCTGCCAGCAACAAAGCTCAGAAGAATACAGATACATATATAAAAAGCATCCAGAATGGTTTACCCTGAAGACTGGAGAAAGTGGTGGAATGTAATTGAATATAAAGAACAGTCACACATTTACAATACAATTCCCCTCATCTACCCTTAGTCATCTAATCTAGACCACTCAAAAAGATTTCATCTCATTAATGGAGAAAGAGAGACAAACTTTAACATCATCAATCAGGCTCTAACAGAACCTCACTGGGAACATGATATTAGTCATTTGTCTTCAAGAATAACGTACTTGATTATGAACAGAAGGGCCACTAGCATGATGTGGATAATAGAGTGTCAATGAGACAACAGAAAACAAAAGTCTGAGAGGCAATGTAACTGGTCTTTAAAGCATATCCAAAAGTAGGTACAGGAGGCAAAAGATGCATTTTAGCTAAATGTTGGCACAAGAACATATGGGTATAATGTAGCCACTAATGCATTTCAAAAGCAATCAGAAGTTCAAAACTTCACTGCAAAGTAAAAAAAAAAAACTTCCAGAAGTAGTAACAAGATCAAAGCAGAGCTTGAAAAACTTTTGAAAAGAACTAGCTATGAACAGAGCTAGCTGACATGTCATGTTCACCAATGAAAATACGTTGGACTTGACAGCACAGAATGTCTATCCCAATTCCTCTCTTACGTTACCAGCACAGAACTTTCACACCTGCTGGACTAATTAAAGTGGATGTATCTGAAAAAGCAGTATTCAGATCATACTTTACCTTCTGTAGCAAGTACAACATGAGGGCCACTTCCATAACTCAGACAGGCTATCTTTTTGCCACATAGAGAATCTAACCTCCTTGGTTCAATAGTGCTCTGCATGTCACCTGTTCCCAAACACCCGCTGCAGTTCATGCCAAGCACAAAAACCTGTTATAAAAGAATCACAGAATCATAATTTAGGTTGGAATGGAGGACCTCCAAAGGTCAACTAGTCCAACCCCCTGATCAACAAGGATCTAAATAGATCAGTTGACTCAAGGCCATGTCCAGCCAAATCTTGAACACCTCCAAGGAAAAGATCTCACAACCTCTCCAGGATTTAACCACTCTCATCGTCATTTTTTTTCCTAATACTGAATCAGTATCTTCCATCTTCCACTTTGTGTCCATTGCCTCTCACCCTGTCACCATGCACCTCCAAGAAATGTCTAACTCCATCTTCTCTTTATCCTCTAATTGTGGTAGGAAGCCATTAATTTGAATTGAAAATGTTTTAGTAGCAATCCAAATGATCAGGCATTTTTGCATGCAACTTTTTCTAGGTATACTATCATAGTACTGGCTTTCAGAATGACTTGATACATAAATGACTAAATATGTCATGTTCATACACACTGTTGGACAATTACCTCGTCATTTTCAGTTGCATACAACACTTCATTACCAGCACTGCCAAATACACAGGCTTGACGAATTAATTTGAGCTCCTCTTGGGAACAGAGAGAAAAAATTGGCCATTTCCCAACATCCAGCATCTTCAGGGCTGACAATAATGTTGCCTCCAAGACCTGATATTATAAAAAATGATATCAAATACCTAGACAAAGAGAAATGCATACCTTTGCACAGTAAAAAAGGATAAATTTAGAGAAACACCACCATCTCCTTTCTCAACCACAAATCAGTATTTTAATTCTAGAACAACACTTGGAGGGAAGCCATTAAAATAAACAAATAAACTATATCGTGATCCGGAAAGAAAGGATCTATATGCATGGAGAAAAGTATCATATAAGAAGTTAAATGGTGAGATCGTATTTTCACTATATTCATACAACATAACTGCTAACTTATATAATTCAATAAAGAGGATTCTAATACAAAGTGTAAAGTATACATTCAAAACTTGAAAATAATTTGTGTCTTTTCCTCTGGTGCTAAAATTACTGTTAAAAGAAGAAACCATAAAAAATCTGCCCAAGAATATACTTATCTTTGAAAAATATACACATTTGTTTTCATGCATTGAAAATGGAAACTTGAGAAAAGTTGAGAAAATTTTTACTTTCTCCTTTACTTCTGAAATTTACTTCTGTGTTTCAACAATTATTGAATCTTTGGGACTTCCTAAAAATATTTGCATTTATATAAATAGACATATAATAAAAGAAAAAAAGATAATTGAGCATTTTCCATCTTAGCGAAGGACAAATGACAAGTTTATAGTTAAAGGAAAAGAAAAACAGATATCTCTCCAAACATTAAAACTAGTCAAGCTAATGTCTGAATCTCATGCAATATTTCTACTGCTTTAGTATAGCATGAATCAGAAAAATGTTGCAGTATCAAAATTTAATAGGAAATTTTGCATGCAGCATGCACCAAATTTTCTTTACTGAAATTAAAACAGGCTCTGGACATGAAAGAAAAGCAGCATTACTTGCCAGATCAGAAGGTAAGCAAGAACAGATTTTGCCTATCACAGGCATTATGTAGTTCACCACGTAACAGTGAGGAATGCATCATTAGTTTATTTCTAGCAAGTAGCAGACTTACAAAATGATCTGCTATAGAATATAATTTTTCATACCTCTGACTGAAATAAAGATGCAAATAAATTCTAGTTGGGAGTCTGAAGCATGTTATGTCAGTCATAAGGATATTGCTTTTTTGATTAGTATCACTTACTATGAAAAAATGTACACAGAAACCTAGATAATGTTTGAAACTAAAGATATGATCCTTAAATTAATCCTGAATTAAAATCTTTACACAAATAGCAGTTAATCACACATTTCTTTATAGTATACTTCTGAGGAAGGAAAAGGAGGGTTGGCCATCTTCCCTAAAGAAAAGCTGTGGTTTTGATCACACTAGTTCTTTCCCCATCTCCTCACACCAAATAACTGACCAATTTCAGCCAAATTTGCAAGTGAAAGGGAAGTAAGATTCTGCTGACACAATCCATTTGGCAGTAGGCAGCTGGACAATCAGACATGTATGTTATGAAATAAGTCAGCAAGCAAGTAGGTCCACACTAGTCCTAGCAAATGCTGTCCTCCATGACACATAGCAGGGTTGTAATGGATGAAGGACATGCATCTGTATGGAATTGGATCATCCATCTGCTGTTCACAGAACAATTTGTTTTATGTCAAGAAGTTAGCATTAATTCTAAGGAGGATTTTGGGCACTTTTAAAATATGACAATGAATACTGAAAGCATCACAGACTAGTCTTCCAATTGCATCAACAAAACTACATCCCACTTTTGCTCAAGACTGATGGAGCCTGAGGTTCAAAAGGACAGTCAGGATGCCCTTCAATTGCACAGATTCCCTTACTGGAATAACATACTCGTTTCTTTAAAATGTGGGCTCTAAATTCCAAGCGCACAGTGGGTCAGAACGCATTCATCTTAAATAGAACAGGTTTTTTTCTGTAACCTCCTTCTACAAAGGACTCATGTTTTACCCTCATAATTAACAGGTTAAAAAAACCCAAACTGTAGCATTTCTTAACATTAAAATAATACACTGAAGGAAAAAAATCCACTATTATAAAAAGCACCCTAGGAAACACTTATGATACTGGTGTTTTGTTTTTTTTTTTTACAATAGAAATAACAACAAACTTTATCAGACTAAAAAATACCCATAATCTAAATCCTGTCTCTGGAATTATTACATTCAACTCAGTAAGAGATATTCTCTCACCTTTCAAGATTTTCTCCTCTCCCACACCTCTCCATTATATTTTGTCCCAAAAATACAAAAACCAGCTTGAACTATCAGCCTGCCAATATTTATGTCCCATAAGTGATCAGTTCCCTCATTATGTTGCACAAAGTCATGAAAGACAGAGTCTTTCTGGTCTACCAGAATTTGAGATTTCATATGGTCCAGCTACCTATCCCAAAGGTGTACCAGTTATGCCTCAAGAATTCCTAAAACTTCTACACTTCATTTGACCTCAGCAATCAGTTTGAAAGCTGGTTATTCAGTTTTATTTGTCTTACAGATCACCTTAAAAGGCATCATCATTAAGCTCAAAATCGGTATGATGTTTCATTAAGTTTTACATGCAGAGCATTCAAAGCAAATAGAAGAGAAAAATGGGAGGAAGTTTTTACATCAAATTATGCTACAAAAGTTAATTCTAACAAGTTTATGTTGTTGAAACATTAGGCTGGAACATGTAACTTTAGAACTTAATATTAAATTAAACCAGCCTTGTAAGCCAAAGGAGCAATTCAACCTAGTTAAAATGAATATCTTGTTCTTCTAATATTTTGTGGATCACATAAGCAACATTTCTTTCGCTAGGATCATTTTCCTACCTATAGTTTTGGTTTTTTGTTTATTTTGAAAGCTACTAGCATGTACTAAGCTACTGATAAATGGAACCAAGCTTCTTCCTTTTGAGTAGAGCAGTACGGAATTCTCAACACAAATTCACACTCTGACCTTGACACTGACTCCTTGAGAAGGAGGAGATTCATCCTCCATATGGATTTGTGCTTGTGTCCCCCTGCAGAGAGAGAACTGTGGTTAAAATCACCATATCATATTGCTGCAGCAATACTTTATGGAAGTATACACACTTAATATTAAGCCAGAACTATTTGCTTCTGTGGGGTGAGAAAACAAGAAACATGAAGCTCAGTCAATTTTGTTTTTATATTCAACTGTACAGTGATCAGTTAGACAGACTCTGCTCTTCTGTATTCTTACCTAAACAAATAATTCTTGGACAAAACATTTTTGGAAAACAAGTAGTAAAATTAATCATACTGTGATTGGAAAGGAAGAAGTTTTATTAAACACAATACTCCAATGTCTTTTTATTGCAGCAAAAATAAATTTAGAACCTTGCTGATGTAATTTTTCAAGACATTTCTTTCAGCAAAGAAAAAGTACACTGGTTGGAGCTTTCCATTTCTGGCTTAGGTCTTCAAATATTCCAGTTCCATTCTGAAAACCAATGTTAGAAAAACATTTGGATCTTTTCAGGTTTACTGAGAATTCTTAAAATATTCACTGTTTCAGAAAATACTGCCAGCCCTGTAAATGACTTGTATAATTTCTATGACATGCATCATCAATAGAAACAGATTTTCAGACCAGATGTTTCTTCCCAAATAAATAGGCACAAATCTACTATCCTTGAATTATTTCCATATTAACATATTAATTACTATTTCCATATTACTTACCTAAACAAATAATTCTTGGACAAAACATTTTTTGAAAACAAGTAGTAAAATTAATCATACTGTGATTGGAAAGGAAGAAGTTTTATTAAACACAATACTCCAATGTCTTTTTATTGCAGCAAAAATAAATTTTGCTGATTGCTGATGTAATTTTTCAAGACATTTCTTTCAGCAAAGAAAAAGTACACTGCTTTCCATTTTCCATTTCTGGCTTAGGTCTTCAAATATTCCAGTTCCATTCTGAAAACCAATGTTAGAAAAACATTTGGATCTTTTCAGGTTTACTGAGAATTCTTAAAATATTCACTGTTTCAGAAAATACTGCCAGCCCTGTAAATGACTTGTATAATTTCTATGACATGCATCATCAATAGAAACAGATTTTCAGACCAGATGTTTCTTCCCAAATAAATAGGCACAAATCTACTATCCTTGAATTATTTCCATATTAACATATTAATTACTATTTCCATATTAACATATGAATTATGTCCAATATTAGCATAAAGCCATGCAACTCCATTTTTAGTAAAATTGCAAAAATGAGTAAGCAGCTCTGAAGCTGTGCAAGTTTCTTCTACTCAACAAGTGAGAAAGTTGTACACATAATTTTCTTTGAGGTACGCTGGTTCAGCCAATGCTAAACATCTGTTCACTTCTCACTGAAAATTAAATGTCTGTAAAATTCTGACTACAGGCAGAACAACATCCAACAAACAAGAATTTACCATTTTACTTAGTTACTCTTCAGAGGCATACCACACTTCAAAAGAATTATCAAATGTAGCTTTATAAAACTACCTAACTTACTACTAAACATGTCTGTTATGTAAGACTTCGTGCCATAAGACCTAGGCCAAGGACACAGAATACATGAAATTAATATGATTTAAATATTATAAATGCTAATGATTTAACAAATATGATTTAATTTACTGACTAAACAAAAATTCTTTTTATTTACTTGAAACAAATAAAAAACCAAACAATTGCTGCAGATCAACTATACTGAATATGCACACTGTTAAGCTTATGCTTTAACAAAACTCACAAATCTACATACACACAGTGTATTTTATACATTTAGTTTGAGACATTAAATGATAAATTCAGCTCGTGTGAAAGTCCGGCTACTTTCTTGTCCATGTTGACTGTAAGCTTAAGGCTCAAACACACAACCAAGCTGAAATAACTTGAAGCTAAGTCATATTCCCTTTCAACTAGGGAAGACTAAAGGGCTGATTCAGTTGCCCACACATTAACACCTACTGCTATTTGAGATGACCTTGGGGATCCCCGACACCAAACGGGGCTGGCAGATATCGTACAGGACTTATAGGGTATCCATGCCATGCTGGAGCAGAAGCTAAGAACTAAACGGCACTAGACAGTTACGCATGTGCAGCTGAAGAGGCCTGAATAAGTACACATGGCCATTTACCAAGCCTTGCAACTTAATGGGTACAGGGTAACTTGTTAAGCTCTTGCTGCTAAGTGATTCGTTATTTTCTTATTTTTTCAACATACTTGTTCAAACAAGAATGCAACCCGTTGATTTTGTGTACATGATCTCTATTTAAACTAGAAACAACTCACCTAATTAAGGCCTTTGGCACTACCACAGCCTGAGCAGGACTATATTACCGAACTGCGATTCTGAAACATTTAATTTCAAGTATGTGAGTAGTCCTACTGTGACACTGAACATCAAGGCTATCCAGTATTTTGCAGCATCAATTTCCAGCACTCCCTAGCAATGCTGATATATGTTACCCACTTCTTGGCCATCTTTAGCCTACATTCAGCCCACAGGCCTGACATGTTCCCCAAGAGAATAACTATTAACTATGAATTTTCTAATTTAAATAAATGCAGAATTCTGTATTTCCTTCCTCAAGCCATTTGATACATAACTGATATTCAGGATTCTTCAAGTTCTAATATTTCAATTCAATTGCTTCTGTTTAGACAAAAGCATAGTTTGACCTGAAAAGCAGTTTGTTAGTATAAAGAAAGATACGTTAGGATGGACCGTTTCAGATACCTAACAAAAGGTTCTCCAGCCCACTACTATTTCAAAGTCCCACAAACATGCTGACAGTTTGCACTAACTTTTCAAGAACAAAGATCACTTCCATGTCCTCACAAGTCAAAAGTTATAACTGTTTTATCTTACATATAACTAAGAGAAAATTACCCTGCAACTCCATTCTTCAAGCTGTTCTGCAAACACAGACACCTTATTTCTGAGCAGCCCTATAGGAGTACATGGGATGGCTCAGATTACACCAGTTTATTCTTTTATTCAAATTAATGTATTCTAATAAAAGTACATACTGAGTGCCACATGTCTTTCTAAAAACCTGTAATTGATTTAAGAGTACATATTCACCCTGGGATCCTGAAAATAAAGACAAAAAAAATATTATTAAGCCTGCCTAAGAATTATTAAGCCTGTTTAAGAATCATTCTTATCTGTATACCTTTAAAAAACTAGTGATGATTCATATTTGCCTACTCGTAGGAATTTTCCCTCCAGAAAAAGAACCATTGTATATACAGAGTGAAGCAAAGAAAAGACAGTATTTTCATCAAAAATTAAAAGATAAAAAACTGTATATCTGAGTACTTCAGGTACAGAAGAAAAACATACCTTAGCTATTTCAGACAAGTTATTGGGGTTGTTCATCGACTAAATCTTATAATATGCATATAATTGCTAAGAAACTTTACTTTAAAATAGCTACCCACTACATTTAAAAAAAAAATTCAATACTTACTTTAGAAAATAAAAATGTAAGCAAGAAATACTTCTCATGTATTAAAACTTTATATACATTTCCACTAGCTGTGTTTCAAAAAAAATTCTGAAGTGCAGATCTAAAGGAGAAAATTTCATTGTTGTAAACATCCATTTCTTGAGGAAGTGCACAGCCTACCCACTACATTTAAAAAAAAAATTCAATACTTACTTTAGAAAATAAAAATGTAAGCAAGAAATACTTCTCATGTATTAAAACTTTATATACATTTCCACTAGCTGTGTTTCAAAAAAAATTCTGAAGTGCAGATCTAAAGGAGAAAATTTCATTGTTGTAAACATCCATTTCTTGAGGAAGTGCACAGCATTTTAATACAAAAATATTTATATTAAACTTTCACAAATCTCTTATCTGGAATCCAAGTGCAATTTAAGAATCTGGACAGCATACTCTGGCAGTCTGAGTTTAGGTCTTGGAATTTGAAAGTTCTGACCTTGGTTCCACTCCAACCATGATAGGTCTTTGGGTAAGGCACATATGCTTCTGTGGTACAGGTAAGATTGAGTTAAGGAACACAAATACAGCCAAGTTCTATTAGCAGTCTAAGACCATTTAATCCTAAATATTTAAACAGGTTCACTGACTCATTTGAATGTAAACATTCTTGTAGATTCTCTCTCTAGGAACTTAGCAAGCAAACAAAAATTTTCAGAACTCCACTTAGTATTTCCTCCCACTTAATTTGAGCATTTATGAACCTCAACTACTGAATCAAAGGTCTGTCTGGAGCTTCTTCCCCATGGACTCTAACCACAGGCGTAGGAAAGATTAGGAGGAAAAAGTCACAGAAAAATGGGACTTGCTGACATCTTTAGGAAAGGAACCTAACCTTCTCTGATATTCTTGATTTCTCAGCAGTTTCCTACCGGAGTAGTCATGAAATGATGCTAACTTGTCCAAGCGATCTTGCAGGAGAGAACAGACCAGTAATATTGTCAGTTATTCCTAATGAACAGGTCACATTCCCTTTCTAGGAACAGATCAGTCTATTTTCAAAATTATTTTTCTTCTTCATGTCCAAACAGTGAAATATTACTACTCCACCCAGTGCTGACAATAAACTGACAGAACTCAGCTTGTCATTCATTATTCCATTGATGCAGCATTTTCCATTACCAAGAAATTGCAGACCTTGAGAAACAGTAAGTGATTGTTTGAAAAACTGCTATCTCCAACTAAAGCATAGTCTTCTCTTGTTCCCTTCTTGCTTCTTGACACCAGACTGTGACTTCTCGGCTCCTGATGCAAGCTCCATTGGCTGCCTACTAATTGCAAGAGCAAATCTACATGCAGTTTAGAGGCTAGATCCAAGAAACTCTGAAAGACTGGAGCATTTACAGTCTGAAAGACTGACATCCTTGACCTTGCAAAGTAGGTAACTGCTACAGAAATTTCTAATGGAAATTATCTGAGATAAGACAGCTTTATTGTCTCAGTCTCCAGAGAAAAAACTTTAGCCAAAAACATCTTGTCAGACGGCACCTCTCTTTTGGCATGACATCCAGTTCCACCTGTCGGCTCCAGGGATGGACATCCAGCATGACCCCACTGAAGTTACCAGAGGTTCATCTACATGCAGCATGCTGTATTGGAGCTAGATGCTTGAAACCTATTTGCAAAGGCCTTTTTTTCAGTAACATCATCGCCCCCAAAAAGAAATTGGTTGCCAAGAACGAAAGCAGTGAAGGATAAGATGCAAACACCACAAAAAAGAAAACATGGGCACATGAAATGCAAGGAAGATAATGGGAATACTGTTCTGTTACCCACACTTAGCACCATCCTTCAATACAGGTTCAATACTGCTGCGATAAAGAGCAAATGTATCAGGGAAAAATGTTTTGAAAGAAGTGAGAAGACAGGAAAGAAAACAGAGGGCATGATTTTTCAACTCTCCAATGGTTTAAAAATAAGTGTTAGGGTCTGGTGCGAAATTTCTGCCCTAAGTGACAGAATTGCTTTGAAAAATTGTATGTAGATTCCTGGGACACCTTCCCCTCACCTCCAAAAAAACCCACCTTGGGGTTTTGGGCTAGCAAGACAATTTGACTAATTTGATTTTTATAAAATCATCTAGGACTTTTAAAAGTCCTAGAAGATGGTAAGACACCCTGCTCATATTAAGTTTCTTTATTTCTCCCATTCCTATTCCAATTACTTTTCCTCCCCTTAGAACTGCTGTCTATCATCATCATTGATGTAGAATGGTGTATTGTTTACCAGCAAGCAACAAGAGTGGAAGTGACTGAAAAAAATGCATCATCATCCACCAGAGCGAAAATGTTTAAAGCAGAAGAAAAAAAATCTCAAATTCTTTTCTCATTCTACAAACCCTACAGTCACCCTGAAAAAATAATTTCCAAGCTTTGGCTATCCATCTACTTGACTGAAAAAAAAATGAAGATTTGAATAAAGTGACTAACAACTAATAAGAAAGAGAAACTATATAACAAACCAATGAAAGCCAGAAATACAAAGACTAGAAAATAGTAATGAAGTTTATACTAAAATTATGCCTCTAATAAGACTTACTGAAATGTCAAGGTCAGCAGCTAAAAAAGCCTGATAAGAAGGTGTCAATCAAAAAATATTTTCACTTAAAAATATTTACACTTCTTTCTGCAAGTGCAAAAATACCTTTTGAGGGCAATCAAGTGTTTCAGATCATGGAAACAATGCCAGAACTACTTTCAAGGCTGAAAAGCATTATAGGAGGATGCTGGAGTCATTTTCACATAATTAGTGGTTTACTTCTGCAGTAAAAGAAAAAAATATAATGAGCATTATCTCTAGACCTTGAACTGTATTAAAATAATAAAACATTTTGTTAGAAACTCTCTTGGGAACAGGATGTCATTCCTGTATCTAAATCTAACCTAATAACCTAATGTAATCTAATGTAACCTAAATCTAACCTGAGACGCTGAAGAAAAACATTTGTTCACATTTTTTAATGTGGCTGATCTGAGATTTTGAGAAAATTAACTTGAAAAGCTCTTTCTCTTTGCTGAATTGTTGGCCAAACTCTAAACACACTTCAGTTCCTGTAATCCGTACATACACACAAACATAATAAAATACAACTGATGCAATTGTTAGCTCTTGCCTATTTTAAATGTTACATAAAATTTAAGTTACTGTAACTTGTACTGACTGGTTCTTCATTTTGACCTTCCGACATAAGAGTTCAAGGAACTGGCTTTAGGGAAACAAAAGTATTCCAAAGATTTGGTTTTAAAAGAACTTTATTAAAAATATTAACCATGTAAGAGAGCAAAATAATTCAAAATAATGCAATAAATATGCAAAAGAAACAGCTATTATATTTTTATAAACTTAAAGAATCTTAGTACAGAAAACGTTAAAGCTTTAAAATTTAAGAAACACTAACAGGTCATCAAGTTGTTCAGGATAAACCATGCACAAGCTTTAGGTGTTAGGTGGCATTGCACCTGCATGTGGGAGCCTGACTGGACATCAGTTCAATGCCATAGGAACAGCATGTCAGGGAAGAACTCTTGTTATTATGTAATCATAAATACAATACTGCATTCACTGAAAAAGAGCACACAAATGCACACATTTTGTTATGCCCCCTCTAAGTAGATCTGACCTAGCCTAAGTTTTTAGCAGTCTGCAATTACCTGATCCAGCCAAACATTGAGCTATATATCAGGTCTAGCTGTTGGATCTTTGACCTCACAGTCTGCTCTAGCTGTTAAAGAAGAAATATTCACAGCTTCGACAGTTCTAACCTTTAATCACTTCCTTAGATGTCCAAGGAAGGACATTCTAGCCTCATTTAGACTAAAAGCTTTAATTTATAAAACGTATCTTCTACAACATTCTAAGCCTTAATAAAAAACCTAAACAAGCCCATAGGCACTACTAAACCAAACCTGGCTTTCTTTTCTACATTCCTTGCTTACTTCAGTTTAGCACAGTCTTTCTGCACATTGGAGGCTTGGTCCATGATAAGGGCTCCTGCCTACAGCTAAGAGGGCTACATGTTGGGTCACCAAGAGAAGAGTTTTTCCAAGACGATGTCTAGCACGGTTCCAGCATGAATCTGGCTGTAGCTACGCTTCCCTGTAACATTGGGTACTTGCCAGAGCACTTCCCATGAACCCAGCATGCAACGCCTGGGCGGGTCGGAGAATGGTGCAATCTTTCCCTGACACAAAGTCAGAATTTGCCTAGGTATATACATCAAACACATATATATAAATGCATATCTAAAAAAAATATAAATACACACACACACACCAGGTATTATATACCTGTATATATATTTTATATATATCCACCCTTTTTCTAGTCTTTATTCCTAAAATCCTTTCTGAGATGGGTTAAAGTGATTTTCAATAAACCTTTTCTCATTCTTTTAATATAAATTCCAAATAGATTCTACCTTTGGCATAAAACAGCTTCACACCTTCTTAGCTTCCAGGGCCCTCAGGACTCCAGTGCAGCTAACATCATTAATTAATCCTCTTGATTTTTCAAAGTTTGCCCTTCTAATATTGAGAATTTCAAACCTGTCTCTGCTTAGTCCTCTATTTTATTTCTATTTATTTAATCTAATTAAAAATGTGATCCAAGATCACAAGCTGACTAATAAACCAGCTCTTCTCAGAATTTTTCACACTACTTACTGAGAGCAAGTCTAAAGCAATTCAGTGCATAGTTGGTAAGCTTACAGCAGTTGTATGTAAGAACAACTGGATTGCTATATGTCCTTCCCAAATGATGCTGTTATCTGTATCTAAGAAAGAAATCCACCTGCGACATAATTCCTGATAGTATGTCTCAGTAAGCGATATCCAAATCCAATGCTTGTGGTCTATGGCAGACACCATCAAAAGCTCTTACAGTTTTCTTTTCTCAAAGCAATGATACACTTGACTCTTTTTTTAATCCACACAATCTCTTCCTGTTAGTTTACAGTCCATCACTTCATTCACATCTAGTGTCATTCTGTCACATTTATTTCTCACACCTGGACAGTATTAGCTCTCCTACCCCATGTTCAGTAGCATCATTATTTCTCCATGTTTCCCTTGCTCCATGTCTGCTTTCACATCCTTCACCACTAGTTGAGCCCAAATGGTTTCTGACGGTGCACAAACACAACTGTCTGCAGACCTTACTCAGTTCATAACCTGGAGTAAAATCCCTTTGTTAATTGTGCCCTCTCTTTTTATCCATCAACATTAGAACATTCGTCTCCACAAGGAAATACAACATAATCCTCCCATCTCTGACACATTAACAATCCTTGGTTTCCCAAGTATTCTTTCTCTGCATTAACACTGTAACTGGCCATCAAGCTTAGCTTGTCCAATGTACTGCGAGCTTCACACTTCCTCTGCACGCTTGCGGGCAGACCTCTCCAACACCATACAAATTTAACCCCCGACAGAAGTTGTAAACCATCTGTCACCAGCCATTTACGAACCAGGTGCCTGGGAAACATAACCCAGGGGAATGCAATACCACACCGGCCCAGCACACGCAGAACAGGCGACGGCACCCTTCCCCAACCCTCCCTCCCCACCCATGCCCACGAGCGGGGTGGCTAAACGGCACCCTGGGGGAGGAAAGCCACCTTGCCCCCACACAGGAGAGCTTCGAGCTGAGGCTCCCGCAGGCCGTGGGCCCGGCACACCCGAGATGCCTGCCGGCGGCCCGGCCCGCCC
>NW_008795122.1:4499307-4501150 GCF_000699145.1 Aptenodytes forsteri | reverse complement strand
GATGCCCTTCTTCCGTAGCTTACCTTCCCCGCAAGCGGCGGCGACGGCTCCTCCTCCCTCCAATGAGACAAGGGAAGATGCCGCCGCGCTCAGCCGCCTCCTCAACCGCGAAGGGAGGGGGGGAGGAGGGAAGGGGGTTAGCGCCTCCCAGGGATCCACCTACTGCAGCAGGAGGGCGGAAAGCGGCGGCCTCTGTCCTCCGAGCCCGGCGTAGACACGGCTGTTGAGAAGGCTGCCCCACGGGGGTTGGCCCTAACTGCAGAGTAGCTTGCTTTCTACCAGAGAGTGCTTCTCTTCTGCTGAGCTGAGGCGAAGAGACGCCAAGAGAACCCCTTCTGTACCTTCTCTGCCAAGGCCCATCTCTTTTGATGATATGGCCTCCTTGGGAAGACTTAGGTGCTCAGAGCAAGCACAGCATTGAGGAAGATGACACCACTTTCCACCAAGCCTCAAGCTGTTGCCTGGGCCTAAATACACATGACAACACCACATAGTGAGAGACACATGATCAAAGACGACTGTTAAGGGAATGTCAAATATTACTATGCTGTTCCAACGTGCAATCATTTATTTTTTTTCCCAAGGGAAGTGAGAGGGTATTATTATTTTTCTATTTCTCCTAAGATTTATGTTTAAAATTAAGCACTCCCAGAAAGGATAGACTTGAAAAGGTTTCCTAAAAGCAACAACATGGCTGTTTTGCTTGGTTATGTCTCTTACCTTGAGTGTGATAATACCCTGCTATCTTGTTGTGGTACATGTTCAGAGAGCTTTGCTGTTGTACTCAATGATATTGTTAGGTTATTGCTGTGGAAACCTTACTCAGAAGGAGAAAGTTTGCTCTGGGGCTAAGGAACTAACTTTCTATTGAAAACTAAATTCCTTTATCTCCTAGGGGAGGTCTCAATTTTTCTTGTGGGAATCACAAGCTCATAAGGATGTTTTGATATTTTAAAGATTGATGTACTTGGATACAAGACTTTGGATGTCCAAAAATGAGGTTTGTGTAAGTACCTAAAGTAGCAAAAACTTGTCTTCATAGTTACCAAAGGAGTAGAGACAATATGTTCTCCATACTCGCTGCGTTGTATGACAGTCTCGTGTATGACAGGATGCATGTGCCTTGCATCCTGTTCTTCACATATATAATGCATGAAGTCTGCCAACAGGCAGACAGGATGCATGATACGGAGGATTCCCTATCCTCTCTCCGCCTGGCTGAAGACAGTGACTTAAGGGATAGGGGGCAATTGTGACAAGTTCCTGCCCGACGCAGCAGGCACGTCTCCTCTGCGACTACCCCAGCTTCCCAGGTGCCCTTGCATAATAGGTATGAGGCTCTGCAAGTGGAACCGAACAATAATGAGGATGATGGTTCCTCTAGCTTGGAGGTGTCACCGAGGTTAAGTCGGCCTACACCCTGCATCAAAACTGCTTCCATAAAGAAAAAAGGATGGGTCATTGTCATCAGGGACTCCCTTCTGAAGGGAACAGAAGGCCCAATATGCAGACCCGGACCCACTTCTTAAGGAAGTCTGCTGCCTCACTGGGGCCCGGGTTAAAGATGCAAAGAGAAAACTTTCTACCCTGGTACAGACCTCAGATTACTATCCATTATTGATTTTTCAGGTAGGCAGTGATGAAGTTGCAACAAGAAGTCTGAGGGCAATCAAGAGAGACTTCAGGGCCTTGGGATGACTGGTCAAGGGATCAGGAGCACAAGTAGTGTTCTCCTTTATCCTTCCAGTTGCAGGGAACGATGAGGGAAGAAACAGGAAGAGCCAGCAGATCAATACCTGGCTCTGAGTCTGGCGTCACCGGCAGCATTTTGGGTGTTTTGATC
>NW_008795122.1:4491036-4495881 GCF_000699145.1 Aptenodytes forsteri | reverse complement strand
ATGAGGAAAAATTTCTTCACCGAAAGGGTTGCCAAGCATTGGAACAGGCTGCCCAGGGAAATGGTGGAATTACCATCCCTGGACGTATTTAAAGGACATGTAGATGTGGTGGACTTGGCAGTGCTAGGTTAATGGTTGGACTTGATGATCTTAAAAGTCTTTTTCAACCTAAACGATTCTATGATTCTATGATTCTAAGTACCTGTATCGCTGTACCGACTACCAATGCTCTTTCCTAATGTGGTCCCCTAATGCATGCATGTTCTCTGCCACTGACTGTAGTGTTCACGAGTCACTATCTCCTTTTTGTTTGTCGATTATTTTTGACACTTCAGAATGCATTCAACTTCTATGCATGCATACTGAATGCATTGTAATCTGCAAAATCTGTTTTCTGTTTTGTTGGCTCAGTCACTTTGGTTCTTCCAAGATAAAATTGAGCATATTTTTTGCTAGGAAGATATCTCTTATCTTCAAAAGAGATATCCATAATGATTTGTGTAGAGTATGGGATGGAAGGCGATGAATTTTTGGGTCACTGGGCTCAATAAGGACTATATGTGGTGCCTGATAGTTTTGTTTTCTCTTTATATAGGATAAAATGATCACTTTATAACACAAAGCAACTTATTGTCTGTTACCATGTTCCCTTCCCAGTTTTCTGTTTTCTTGAACACAGTTCAGGGGGAAAAAACTTGCTGGATCTCAGATGCATGTGTAAATATAATATACCTGATAATTTCAGTCAAGTAGATAGTGGTAGCAAGACCCAATGGAAGTTGAAGCTATTCGTTTTCAGACTGGCAGTAAAGGAAGGAGTAATTGTCCCCTAAAACAAGTTTCATCTTGGCCTGTGAGCTGTTTATTGATTCTTCAGTGCACATTTTAACACAGTATTGGATAATTTTCTAAAAGTTATGCTCTATTTAACTGAAGGAAGTGCTGTGTACTGTGTTAGGCTGAAGGTCACACTTGGAATCAGTGGAACAGACGGTGTATTTGACCCATTGAAACAAAGTGCAGTTTAATACAGTGAAGTCCTTAAATCTAGAAGCAATGGATGTAGATCTACAAGCAGAGAAACTGTGTTCTGGAACATTTAGCTAAAGGATTGAGGTCAGTGAACAATAACTGAAAGTGTAATGCCAGAGGATGTAGAAGTGAAAAAGGCTAATGTCATTCCTATGTATAAAGAGAGGAATCAACAGTAGTTAAAAGGTAATTTGCCTCCAGTAATTAGTATTTTAAGCCAACTAGTGGCACACTGCATATGATGCTACTATACATTTTGATAGAGAAGTTGAAAATGGGATAGGCTGCATGAAGATGATCAATGGTTTGAAAATAAGAGATACTCAGAGATTATTTGTTTAGTTTGTTTAAAACGTTTTAAAGGTGATTACAGTTTGGAGGTTCCTCACAATGAGAAAATACTAGGTACAGAGTGGCATTTTAATTTAATGGAAAAAGCCATAACAAGAAGTAATGGAGAGAAATTAAAGCCACAGGAATTCAAATCAGAAATGGAGCACAGATTTCTGACAGTGAAAGTGAAAAGTGGTATTCATTTTTTATGCCTTCAAGTAAAAACCTGATCCAGTTATTTCTGCCTTTCCTTACATGCCAGTTGTTGTACACCTGTCTCATTTTCTTCCTTTCATTTAAGCTGTCTCCAGTTTGTTTTTCTTCTTTCCTAAATGTAATGCCAAATTTAGAACTCAACAGCACTGAATGGAAGGGAATATGTGCCTCTCTCGTCTTAAAAACACTCTTGTGAGTATGTACCAGGATTGTATTTTCCTTCTTTTTCTACTAGCAATGTATTGTTGGCCTCTGCAGTTTAAGCTTCAAATCTCTTTCTTAATTTACTTTTCATTTGAATTTTTTCATTCCCCCTTGGTCTTCAGAATAACTTGATTGAAATTGACCTGATTTTCTTTTCCGATTAATTGATGTTTATTTTACTTTAATTTGGCAGGATTATTTTGTACACTGTAAAAATATAATTAGACATTAAATGAGAATGAAGCAGGAATTCCTCCATGTGGGAGGCTACAGATTCATCCCAGGTGCTTTCGGAGATCGTGCTCTTCTGTGACTACAAAACTAGAAGCAGCACAGAGCATGGCCATGTTCTTCTCCAGGACTACAAAGAAGGGCTTAGCCCATGTAGTTCAGGCAGGGAGAGATTTTGCATCCGAACACTTGGCTTATAGTACTCTGTCTGCTACACCTTGGTATAATCATCATATCACAAGGAGAAGGATGGAAGGATTACTACTAAGGACCAGAGGAAGCCAAAGAGGAAACAGAGAGCAGAGCAGGTTTTTTTAGAGACCCAGTTGGTAAAAGTGGAGATATTTGGAAGTAGTAATATTTTTTTTTCAAAATCATTTAATAAAATTATTGTCTGTAACATCTAAATGGTAGCTCTGTATTTTCTGAAGCATCATCTCTTCTCACAGGCAAACTGTCCTCCCACAGTAGCATCCAGAGCTACTGCCCCTGTCATCTTGAACTCATGGTAATCTGATGCTCAAAATCAGCTACAGAATTCTGGTCAGAGCACGTCAAAACATACTGTCTTGAATGCTGCCCCTGCCATCCCTCCAGCTCCATCAAATATAGTTACAAGCAGACTGAACTCACATTAATTAACAGATCTCCCTGAAGTATTTGAACCATTGGGAAGGGTTTCTGTACTTCCTAGATGACAAGAAAGCTTTGGACTGACATAATAATTTTGGGGTTTGCTACAAAAACATGGACTTTTGTAGTTCTCATTCAGTAGTTACAACTTCTGTACTTGAGCCCAACTACTGCACTGCTGGGCAGAGGTGGCAGAGGTACAGACTTAGTTTGCTAAACTTGGTTGCAAAATAAAGGTGCTGAGTAAACCTTTTGTTGTGTTTTGTTGTTTCTTAGAAAGTCTGTCAGCAGGAAGGAAGTGAGAAAGCTAGGAGTCCATTCAGGTCAAAATAAAAACAGCTTCTGACCTCAGTAGCAGGGTTGCCATTACCTGTGTGGTGGGTTTGCGGGATGACATTTCAGTTATGAACATCAGGGGAAACTGCTGTTGCCTGCAGAGTTAATAGACAGCACAAGAAGCCCATTTTAACCTTTGTGGAAGCAAAATAATATAAGTGGAAGGCAACTGTAGGCTGATAAGTTCTGTCAACAGGTGCGAGATGAGAGGAACTTTAAGAGATTTAGGGCTGGTTTTATATAAAGTTGTTAGAACTGAAGCAGACAGCAAGTTAAAGAAGGGGGAAGTTTCCAAGAAGCAGATAATTAACAGGAGTTGTCTTCTTCTGTTGGACAAAGGTCCAAAAAAGCAATGAAACATTTTAGTGTGCTTTGAGGTTGGTTGGTTACATTCCTGGCAGTAAAAAGAATCTTAGCAGATAAAGGCTGAGAAGCCTCAATTACGCTGGTGGATCCATGAGTTTTCAAACTCTGGTTCAAAGTCTGGTTTTGTGTTCTGACCACGTCCCTGCTTCAATTCAAGGGAAGACCTGGGCATGAAGTACCTTATAGTCACTATGGATCAATACATCAAGTAATTTTGCTGTAATGAAATGGTTTACTGTGGTTAAGTAGCTTTATCTTGACTGTTTTGCCTTTTAATATGTTTTTTATTCTCAAGTTGACCAAGATCCAAGCAATCCTTAAAACTAATTATATTATCTTAGTGCTGCCCTGTTCCCTGCTACTTGCCTTGTTAATCTATGCTTTATTAATAGCCTACTACCATAAACTAAAATAAAATTAGCAAAAATATTAATAGTGTAAAGTTAGCAGTGCTAGCCTTTCTTCAGTTATTTTTGTTTCTAACCTTCTAACTGACAGATATATATGGTTTGACAGCTACACCAGTCAAATACAGAGGAGAGGAGATATTTCTGTAGCTTCTGATAATATGTAGGACATTTCACATCAGAATGTCTTTCATTACAGACACTCATAGCTCTGAATCTTACTCAATTAATAGAAGGGCAAAATTCATTGCCATATGTGGTGACAACTTTTTTCATAGTAGTTAGCAATGGTTCTCTATCCAAATAGATGTATTTAATAAACCTCTGTAAAGCCTGTCTGGGTCCAGTTCTTTCCAATATTTTCATTAATGACCTGGATGATACTCATTACATTTTTGGTTGAATGGTTTGGCTGGGAAGGACTGGCAGTGCACTGGAAGACAGAACAGTTTTAGGTAGTACGGTAGCATCGTGTCATTGCAAAACAGGTAAACTTCATATTAGGGTGCTTAAAAGGAGTATCTTAAGATAGAAAAGAAACGTTGCCCTTTTCTTGGTACTGAGAGACTTTCAACAGAATATTGTTTCCAGTTATGGGAGCTGCAGAAAGTTGTGGAACAGTTGTGGAAAGTTGTGTTTCAAGAAAATTGTAAAGCAACTGAGTAGTTCAAGGAAATTTAAACTCAGTAAATAATTAAAACAGACCTGGGGAAGGACTGAAGGAATAGGGCTTCTTAGAGTGAAGGACTGAGGGAAAGAACATTCTGAAGAATGTAAAATGCTATTGCAAAGAGGAAGGGGATTTTTTTTCCCCCCTGCATGATCAGGAGAAAAATTGAAGTAAAGGAGATTCAGCTTTGGCAATAGGGAAAACTGCTCTCACAGTAATAATAAGGAAGTTGGGAGTAGATTGCCTGCTCACATTGCAGCTTCCATCATTAGAGATTGTATATCAGAAATAAAATAACTTTTGTCGATCCTAATTCAGGTAATGGAAGTTGATCAGACGACCTGTTGTCCTGGTTTCAGCTGGGATAGAGTTAATTTTCTTCCTAGTACCTGGTACAGTGCTGTGTTTTGGATTTAG
>NW_008795122.1:4476056-4484438 GCF_000699145.1 Aptenodytes forsteri | reverse complement strand
CCCTGGTTTCAGCTGGGATAGAGTTAGTTTTCTTCCTAGTAGCTGGTACAGTGCTGTGTTTGGATTTAGGATGAGAATAATGCTGATAACACACTGATGTTTTAGTTGTTGCTAACAGTGCTTACACGTCATGCTCAGGATATAAACTGGGGGGAATTGGCCCAGGGGCAGCGACTGCTGCTCGGGCACTGACCAGGCATCGATCGGTGGGTGGTGAGCAATTGCATTGTGCATCACTTATTTTGTATATTCTTTTATCATTATTATTATTTTCCCTTCCTTTTCTGTCCTATTCAACTGTCTTTATCTCAACCCACAAATTTTCCTTTTTTTTTCCAATTCTCTCCCCCATCCCACTGGTGGGGGGGGAACTGAGCAAATGGCTGTGTGGTGTTTAGCTGCCTGCCGGGTTAAACCACATCTCTTGAGGTCCTTTCCACTTCTAGGGTTCTGTCATTTTTTCCACTTACTGTACAGGAAATTACAAAGTATTTTTAATAAAAGTGATACAACTTGTAGGTAAAATAGGAACAAATAGCAGTTTTTAATCACAGCAAAATGTCTTTCATGTAAATGTTAATAAGGTTACTTCACAATAACCTAATTATTCAAAATACTCAAGCAGTTTTAGTGGCTGAATTTCCTTCAAAAATCCATTGAAGGTCACTATTCTTTTTTTGGGATGGAATGTTTTAAGAATGGAATAACAGACTACAAGTTAGTCTTCACACAGCTGATAGAGAAACAAGTCTAGAAAGAATCATATATTTTGCTTCCATCTTCAGTAATGTCTTATAGGTTGGTCCTGGCAAATATTTGTTTATATCAAAATGTCAGTTTTGTTGTGATTTTGTGATACTATCCATTATGTTTACAACTAATCAGGTTTTTCCTAATTTTGAAAAGTCATGGTTATGGAAATATAATTCTTCATAATTTTTGTTTTGAGTAAACATTTCAATAGATAATCCCTGGCTCCCCTTCCCCTTGGGTATAGCTCTTTTAACATGTTCAATAGTACTGGTTTTCAATCCTTTTTGATCTTTTCAAGATATACTAACAGAAATAATGTTTCACTATCAGTCTCAGTGAGAGAAGGAGCAGGGCTTCACTACCTGCATGATTACATCACTTAGATACTACATATGAAAATTTAGCTTTAAATTATTTTTTAATGATTGAAGTTCAAACTTTAATGAATGCCCATGTAACTTCTGAAAGCAGTTTTCTTTTTCAGTTATTTCATACTACGTACAAAGAAGAAAACAGAACAGAAACTAGAACTGTGACTATTACCATTTTCTGTAAGTACTGTTATTTAATTCCTTGCAAAGATGCTATTTCTAGCACCACAGACATTCTTTTTCTCACAAAAAACGTTACAGACAGGAAATGTTTTGGATAGCATAACATCATTTCCTGATAAACATTTTATCACAGCTTGATAACCATTTCCTGTTGGTAGGATTTGTTTTAACTATTACAATTTTGTTGTCTTTTTTGCTATAATTAACACACGTGTGATCTGGCTAACTGTGTTCATCCTGTCAGACAAAGGTTTCAGCAAGTCAGACATTTGGTTATAATGTGATGCAAGATTTTATATTGTCCATTTCCCTTCATTTAAACTTTGTCTGGAGCAGTAAATGAAATAGCAATACATGTGCAGCATTCTGGGAACTGGGAATTCCCAGAAGGGTGCATGTTCCTCAATATTTCAATTAGAACATTGTCTGCTGTGGTCTCAGTGATTTCAGTAAGCTTCTAAAATAGCTTTAGATGAGAAGGTGGGACTTCATGTAGGATCTAATTGTTCAGTGCAAACCTGGACTTGAATTGTCCTGGAAGGGTGTCAGAAGAAACTTGGCACTTTCTAAGGAGCTTTAAAGCATTGTCCTTGCAAACTAATATTAAAATGAGACTGCGTTCAAGAATTTTACTTTATTGAAATGTCACGTTTTCAGTTAACAGAACCACTTTTGTCATTTTTGGAGTTACCTACTTACTTTAGTGATAAGAGACAGGCGGTATCACTTACATACAGCTGATTCTGGTTCTCATTCACACAAAGATCAGAGGCATATTTGACTATGCTTCTACTAAATAGTAGATGGCCAGGATGCAGCCTCTGGCCCTGAAGCCTGGAGGCATAGCCTAACTCATGTTGGTATTATTTAGGGCTGTATTTCCCTTAAGATCAGACTGGCCAATCGACACTACATAGCTCTTGGCCCTGGAGATCCTCTGTGCTGTTTAACATCCTGTGGCCTTCAGACATAATACTTATTTATGTCTGTGGGGTTTTTTTCAGTTCATTGTGTTTGAAAGTGACTGTTTATTGCCTTTTGTTCAAAGGCTTTGACTCCACAGTTTTCTTCCCCACAGTTTTTCAAAAAAAGTAAAATTAAGGCACGTTACTGAACGCACGTAGTATTTGAGGGTGCAAAGCCTGCTGAGATAACATTGAGGGGGTTTGTAGGGAGCAGACTTGGAGCAGTGTTGTCCATAGAGCCCACTGGAAACTGCTTGATGTGCACTATCCCTGAACTGTGCTAGTTGACACAGGCCAAGTCTGCCAGGAAGTCAGCTAACAAGCAGTCTGAATGTTCAGGGGTCAAGTGTTCAGGCTGTGTGTCCAGGTTATGATGAGTTTATGGAGTCTAACTAAGGCTTTGCCTTAAGTTTTATCTCTATTGGAAAGGCCTGAGGAAAGAAGAATGTGGAGGTCAAGGCTTTAGGCAAAGGTACATGTGTAGAGCTGAATTTGAAAAAAAAAAGATTACTGGTGTACTGTGGGTAGGTATACTTTGCATGCACATCCTGAAGGTATCCTCAGAAAAATATCCAGGCAAACATAATCTGAAACAGAATGAAAGTTTTTTTTTCAAATTAGGCTGGAAGAAAGTGAATAAAGTATTCTTGCCAAGAGTTGATCCAAGTCATGCAACCCAGTGCTGACTGCATAAGCTATTCAGGCATCTGAAAGAAGGTGACATTGATGTAATTATCTGTGTCACTCACTGAGGATGTGTGTAAAAATTTTGAAGTGTTTGTGGAACAGGAAAATGAACTCGCATCCTTGATTTGTAATTCCATAACAAAACAAAATTGGTTACACTGAATCCAGTAATAGCAAGGATAAAGTAGATTGATTTTCCATTATTGGACTCTAGCAATAAATAATAAGTAAGGCAGTGTGAAAGCTATGTATGGATAGTATATCATATCCATTATCATCATCTGCTTTCTACAGAGCAGACATCTTAGAGACATTTCCTTTGACCCTAACGAATAAAGCAGTTTTAAGGTTCTATACTAAAAATGTAAAAATTATGGTAGCATATATGTGATATAGTGTACAATTTTCATTAAGTTGCCTTTAAATCTGTAGCTGTGTTATTAAATTGCTAATTTTAAGCAAATGCTTTAGCATTGGTCTTATATAACTTTGTGGCAAGGAATATATACAGTAACCTTATAACAGATAATGACATTGATATCTCAGGTTTTGTGGGATTTATATTGCTTGACACAAACGTCTTAAAAGCAGTATGCATTTTTTCACTGGCAGTAATTTGCAAGTCACTCTACAGGCTGTTGAAAAGCTACATAAAATCACGCAATTGCTCTTTGAGTACGTGCTAAAAAGAACGATATAGATGATAGGAGCATTTTATCAGAAGCAAAGAGCAGTATTACATTATTTATCGTTACTGTTAAAATGTGAACTTGTAAAACTAATTGTCAGAAGAACAGAAAACTTTTTTAATTAGACCTAACATTTCAAACAAAAAGAGGGTTTCCTCTTGCAATTCAGCCCACAGAACTTCCTGTTACAAGATTCTGTGAGTGTTAAAAGTTTGCATGAACAAGTCAAGGGGGAGCAATCAGCTGAGATTGCTCAACAGAGAGCCTCCAGCTCAGCAAGTCTCTGAGCTACAAATGTTCAAAGATTAGGAGAATACTTAAAACGAAGTTTCATATTTACTTAGCCCATTCTTTTCTAACATTCTACCAGGGAACAGATTTTGTTAGTGCTGGGGAGAAAGCACTCGCTTTGATAAAACTTTGGCCTGACCCTCTATGGCCCTTTTTTCATTCTGTGTCCTTATGTAGAGGATGTTTAATTATGTGTCTAGCTTTTGAGATAATACTGATATGCACTTTTTACTTCCTGTGAGGAAATGCTCAATGCTTTCTGGGATTGGGGTTTTTTGGTGTTTTGTTTTTAACGGAAGCATTGTTGCAGTTTGTTGATGTGAGGACTATTCTCTGTTAAGGTCAGAGGGGCTGAAGATTTTGGACTAGTCTAGGAAATGTGATGCAAGACTAGCTGGGCAGCCGGGCATGCCCAAACGCACGCTGAATCTAACGTTGAACGTGTTTTATATATACTATACTAAAACATACAGAAATTAATAGCTTAAAAAAGGAAGCATATAATGTATTCTGTATAAATGTAAATTATTATCTTGCCATTAGAAATGTTGTAGTATTATACTATATACACATTATAGAGTATGTACACCATATATAGATACTGATACATTTAAAATGCTGCACTAGTCAGTGATATATCAGCTCTAAAGATGACTTAGAGAGTGCTATACATGAGAGAAATAGGTGGTCATATGTATTAAACGACAATATAAAAAAATAAAGCAAGAATTTGAAATGAAGGTGAATCAATTAAGCAACAAGTCTGGGTCTACTTGAGGAGGTGAACATCCCCGAAGTATCTGTCTTTATTAGCAATCTTAAAGTTGGGGTTTTTTCGGCTTCTTCATAGCCTTATTAACCTGCATTTTGAGAACAAGTGAACAGGCAAAGAAGACTTACCTGCTCTATTACCGTTCTAATTTTGTATACCTTAAGCATGTGCCTTGTTATGCACCTTCTGTTTATGCTTCAGGATCTTAATATACCAATGTATACTTGCGTTAAAATCTTTTCATCCTTTCCATCAATGACTTTAAAATATTTAGTTAATTCAACTAGTCCAATGTCAGCAGATGGCTGTTGAGTCAATGTCTCTATACAGTATTTAGCACTCTTTGGAGGACGTGTGATATAGAAATAGAATTTATTATTTGCTTTTAAACTCATGTTATATTTTCCCCAAAGTGCTGTGTAACCACTAGTCCTCACAATATATGGGGAAAGGAAAATAAACAAGTTGCTCAGGGGAAAAAGCTGGAACTATAAACTGGAGTTCCTCAGCCCAGCCGCTGAGTTCTCAGCTTCATTTGAAATATTCCTGAAATCCTCAATCTTTTCCAGTGACAAGGGTCTCTGGACCACCACAAGGTTTTCAATGTTCTTTTTCGTAGACTGGGGAATAGCTCACACTGCGCTTCATAGCTTTTTCATATGTTTCAATAACTGCAAGTCATGGTGTGTGACAGTTCATCAATCACTCTGTCAGTTTCTCTTCCAACGGAAAAATGAAGATGACTCTAAAAAGTGTGATGGAAGCTCTGCCATTCAGGGGAGCATTTGCTATCAGGAGAGAAGTTGGAAGAATAACGAAGCCTTGCCAAAATGCTCATTTTGTCCTAATTTAAGTAAAATTAATTTATTGGAGTTGTAGATATGAATTGTGCTTTAAAGTTTAGCAATGGGACAGAATAGTTCATCTGAAATTCTTGATTTGCATGAAAAGTCAATTCCATCTTTTTTTGTTTTTCCACTTTTAACTTGTTTGTCTTTCAGGGCTATGGTTTTTTTTCTTTCATTACTTCTACACATTTTATACACCACATGTTCTACAGTATTCCTTTCCTTCTTTTTCCCCCAGCCCCCTTCCTCTCAAGTGTTGTATGTCTTCCTTGAAAATCTCACAGATGGGGTGAAATTGCTTCAACCCAATCTTGCCTGCAGTCTAGGCATTAAACACCCAAAGCAGGGCTCTGACCACTCTACTATAATACAAAAACCACTTCTTAAAAACAATAGATGCAGAAGTCCAGGAAGCACTTTTGATATGTAAATAGCATTCTTCAGTAGAGTGCCTAGCCCAGACCTGTAATTAAGCACCAAGACAGAGTTACTATTTCAGGTGTCACTCCTCTTTGGTACTTCCTCTTGGTCTGAGCATCATGCGTAAGCATGCTGTGTGGTATAAACATCAAATTTGGGGCACACAACTCTCCTAAGTCAATGTTCAAGGAATACAAGTAACTTCCATATGATGGTCAATTCCACTTCTTTCAGTACCAAAGGTCACACAGCTTTGTGTACATCACAGCTTTACTGGCGGTTAGCGGTGTTCTCTCTTTAATGGTTTTGAGATAAAGGCAGAAGGGTCCCAACTGGTCCTGACTGTTCAAGAATTGTATCTGAATTGGGATCCTCTGGAAGAAGCCTAATCACCCTAAGTTAAGTAACTTATTTTCCATCGGTGGATTAGTAGTTCTTGTTATCTAAAACATTTAGATCCCACAATGTTAGACATCCTCACTGTGAAATATTTCCACTCCCTTCTTTTTCAAAACTGATACAAAGACTAAACTACAAAATGTATTTGACAAAATTACAAAGGGTTTCAGATACAGCCAAGAATGTAAAAAGGCCTTCTGAGGAAGAGTTCAATGCCTTAAATACAGACTGTTCAGTCTTTCCCTTGTTTTCTAACTTCAGAAAAGTGTTATCAACATCTGGCATACTGCTTGGTTATGTGGATGTTGGTTCTACGTATTAATTTGTAAAGAAGGCTAGCAAAGTAGTACAGTTTTGGGTAATGGATACAATCAGCTTAGCACAGAAATCCTTAAGATCTCCTGCATATATAATATTCAGAAGTTCACTTCATAGATATGCATTCCATTGACTCCATTTTCAAAGGGCAAACTTCTGTCACTGCTCCATGCCCAAACCCTTCTTATCTGTAAATCAGGTGTACCATCACTAAAAGTATTCTGTTCATGTGAAGGAGGACTTTTATGACAGAACAACCTTTTAGCCCACAGCTCATTAAATAATTTTTAAGGGGGACAGATTAAAAAAAAAAGTACCCTAAAAATATATGTGTATAAAAGCTAGTATGTGCAACCAGATGGTAGGACTCCAGCTGCCAGGCAACCAGGTGCAACTTCATGGCTTTGTCTTAGCCCTGAAGTTACTTAACCCCATCAGATAGGAACAGTCCCCTCCAGGAACATAGAACACAGCTGGAGCACATCTTGATTTGCTCCTTCCTGCCAAGTCCCAAGGTCTAGGTGGATGAGTTGCAGCAGGATCAAGTGGAAAAGAAATGCAAAGTTGTCATTTGGAGGAAAGGGGATAAGCAACAGAGCTGTGCCCCACTCCAGCTGCTGCGCTCTAGCCACTGCCACCAGGCTCTTCTGGGCTCCATCCTTGTAGGGGATGGAAAGGGTTTGAGTAGAAAGGCTCACTTGGAAAATGGCCACTAGGCAGGAAATGCTGGGGCTTCTTTGCATGTTCAGCTAGAGACACTCTCTCTGAGACCGGCAGCTCTTCCCTGAGGAGCCTTCTCTGTTCCCAGGCAAGGGGAAGAATACTTTTTGCATCTCAGTAACTTCTCTGACTGTGCACAAAGGTCTAGTTTCTCAAGGGCTTGACTGTGTTTCTCAACCTGTATCCAGATGCCATTTCCAAATCACCAGTATGCCTGTGGGTCCAATGGCTCCCAGTCCACTGACACCTGGGCCAAAGCAGATGCCAGACCTAAGCTTTGTGCTTGCACCTGAGAGAAGGAGGTCTGCTTGTGAGCAGTGTAGGGCAGCACAGGCTGGAGACCTCTTTCCCCGTATCAGGGAGCCAGACTTTGTCCATCTTTCATGTCCGTTGCTACTTCCCTTTTGGGATGAGATGGACCGTGCAAACCCAAAGAACCCCTGAAATGACCATCTGGAAGTGTGCACAGGACACCAGTCTGTCCATGTCCCTGTGAGTGCTGGTCAGGATGAAAAAACAAATGAGAACCCAGGCCTTTCAACAGGGTGTGTATCTACCTGAGCTCATTCTTCCAGGACACTCAGGTCTGAGGCTGGGCAGTGGCTTTGTGGCAATTTTCATAACAACTCAGAGTCAGGAACCTACATTCCACCCAGGTCCTAGTTTCAGTACACAAGTTCTCTGAGGTTCTCAAAGTTAAGTGCTTATTACTCGTTCCCACGCATCATTAACGGAAGCACTATAGTTTTATGTTTCTTCCTGCGATAGTTTAAGTAGCCAAGAGAATAAAACAAGATTATATCAGCATTGCAGGATTTGCTAAATGACCAAAAGAATTATTAAGATGCAATCTATTTTTCTAGACAGATTTAAGGGAGCATAGAATCATAGAATCATTGAGGTTGGAAAAGACCTCTAGATCATCGAGGTCCAACCGTCAACCCAACACCACCATGCCCACTAAAC
>NW_008795122.1:4467925-4472351 GCF_000699145.1 Aptenodytes forsteri | reverse complement strand
GCTGCCTCTGCCTCAGGGATGGTAGGGTGCAGCTACACCAATCTATCTCCCTCTCACACTCCCGGATACTCCTCAATCTTTCCACCTCCTCCTTCAGCTCTGCCACCAGGCTGAGCAGATCATCCACCATTCATAGAGAATAGAACTACCCTTAGCACATTTTAAAAAAATGGTTTTTTATGTTTTGGAAGAGTGATTTGTGGGGTGCTTAAGTTGTACTGCTTATCCATAAAAAGCAACAACTGCCCCTCACACCCCTTTCAAAAAAAAAGAGCCCCCACCTGAAATAGAAAAAAGGAACATGCTCTTAATGGAGAAACGCAGTAACATTGCAAGCTGCAATTGGTATTGTCACTGTAATAGAAGCTTGCACTGGAATATCACATAACGAGTGTTGTGCACGTTACAGTCACATAAAAATGCTAAGTAAAATGTATCTCTAAGTCATGAATCTGATCTATGAGAAGTTGAGTACCATCGGTTGCCAGAGATCAAGTTCTGATCGCCTCACAGTTGTGGCCTCACTGACATTTTAGGGAACATAGGTAGAATATACTTGAAGAATGACATTGGATTAAGAGGGTTAGGCTCTGGAGTGGTTAGATTAAGAGGTTAGGGTACCTAAGTCTCAAGGTTCAGGGGTGCACACCAAACCACAGCCTCTCAAAGCCTTAAAAAAACACTAAAGATCTCTGAAGTTTCTCCTGCAATCCTGAAGCTTAAAGCATTTCTGAAATCTCTGCCTGAACATCCACATTTCTTCCATCCTAATTTAAGGCTGCTTATGCTTCTCATCTGCCCTGGCCGACGGCAGGGTCAGCGTTCCTCCAGGAAAGACCATGGACTAGTTTGTCTCTCAGCCATGTGAGCTAACTGAGATGGTTTGGAGAGATCAGGCATAGCAGGGCTGGTTCATAGGGTTGATAAATGTCTTGAGAACACCCTGAGAAAGTAGGTATGGTTTTCCCTGGACATACAATTTAGGCTGCCTCCAAAGACTTCCACGGATTATTATGAACAGGCTAAAAATCCAGCCCCAAGTTGGGTTTATGTTTGCTCTTGCAGAGCAGTGCTGACTAATGGGGTAGGATGCAGCTTCCCTCACTATTTTGACGATGCTCACACTGGACTCTGAAGTGTCCTGCTACTTCTGTCTCTCTGCATCCATCATGTTTAACACAGCTTTAAATCACCCTAGTGCTTATCAGGTTGCAATGCAAATGCAATTGCGTAAGTGCTACTGGAGTTAAATGGGAGTACAAGCAACATAACAGTGAAGAATGAGGGTAGTTAGGTTGAAGCTTCTTTTGATACTTTAGCTTTCAGACCATGAACAGGATTGTATTGTATTGCCAGCATTTTCAAGATGATTTAGTGACCAAGAAAGTCCTTCAAGACTTCCATTCTGTGGTCATAGGACCACCTTACTTCATGCATGAGTGTGACATGTAGGGTGGCCATTCTGCAGCTGCTGTCGTTGCTCCGATGTAGCATCCTACACACTGAACACCGACGTCATGGAAAGGCTGCAGCCAGCTCAATACAGAAACAGTGCTGAATGTGGCTCAGTCTTACTTAAGCACCTTCCTTACTATCCTGATTAGTGTTATTTCTTCCAGATGGAGCCAGTCAGGATGCTTCAGTCATGAAGAACAGCAACAACAATCAGGAGAAACCCAAAAGCCAGAAGTTCTCATAAGCAAGTCGCACTGAATAAACAAAGAAAACTTCAGCTTTACTTAGAATGTGTAACCTGATGTCTCCTTGCTGGCTTTTTCTCTTGTCTCTACCACAGCCTATTTGTCAGGCCTTCTTCTAAGCACCTCTGCAAAGGCAATTCCCAGAAAACCTTTAGACCAGTGGAGCTATGTACAGTTTTCTGTAAAAGCATAAAAGAAGGAAGAATGAAGCCCAGCAGTCTCTTCTACACTATAATGACAGCAAGTCAACCATAGAGGATAGTCCACATATCTCAGTCCCTGGTAATCCTTCTTGGTAACCACCATTTTGTGTCTGTCTTAAAGTCCCTTATAGAAAATGTTCAGGGAAAAGAAAGTTTGCCCTCTGGTTCATTGCCTTGGTGTTGCCAGGACACAAGTGTATGCAAACAAATGTTAAGCTCTTTAGGGCTAAGCAGTAATTATCCAGCTTTGCCAGCTGACTGGTTGATTTGCTGCCAAGGGACTGAAGCAAGGCTTGCGACTTCTAAGTGTATTGCCTGACAAGTGACAGAACATGCAGCGGGGATAAGGGTACAGATTAGCACGGTTCAGTGAAGAGAAAAACAAGGAAAACGGGGCTAAGTGGGGTGTGGTCAAAATAGATATTTATTCATCTGGAAGCCATCTGGACTTCTGGGTGCAAGCTTCATATTGTGAATGCCGGGGTGGAACTATTCAAAATTTCAAGAGGAGTTTCTCCCGCCACCAGTTTACCAAAAGTATTTCCTTTGTGCATTTTTGTCCCCTGCAAGGGCTTTGTATATAGAGAATTGTTCTTCAGAAGCTCTTTCTTTGGCTTTTATTCCTTCTTAGTGGAATTTCTTTCTTTCTGAGGAGATATGGTTACAATCCTATCTAACCCAGTTCTTTTTTACCCTCTACTCAGCCTCTGAAAATAAAACTTTAACCTTTTTTTACTTCTGCCTCCTGGTTCTTTGAATCCAAATGGCTAATCAAACCCATAAGTTAACTGAAAAAAATCAGTTACAGTGAAGCAAAAAACAAAACTAATATTGGTTTGCCTTTGGAGATAATAAATTAGGGATGCAGTTGAACTTCAGTATCAGAGCCTAAATTAAGGAAGTTTTAAATTATATTTGAAGCTTCAGTTTGTTCATTGCTCTTCTTGAGCAACAGGAACCTTGATAGGATGGAGTTCTATGAAGCAAGATAATTAAGAATTAAATTATGAATCAAAAAGTACTGTTCAAATCATACCTTAATCTTCCCAGCACATGCATGCTTTGCCATCTGCTCTACAGGAAAACATTTCAGAGACAGACAAAGATTGCATAAGCAAATAGATATGGGTAGAAGTAAACCTATGTGAAGAATGCCAGGCTAGAAGTGAGTCTTTTCATAATGTGGGATATCAAGAGGAATCTGGCTCGATTCCCCAAAAGCCAGGGGCTTCACAGAAGTACAGATATCTTCCCTTTATAATGAATCTAAAATATTCCTTCTTTCGTGCTGTGAAAAGCCACGACCTCTTAAGAGGGGACTGGAGTTTATAGTGATGTGAGCTAAGAGAAATTTCTGTGTTCCTCAGTGAGGCCGGATCCAGTCCCCACACAAGCAGGCATCACAGGTGGGAGCATCTTTCCTACCTGTAGGTATCTACAGGCTAGACCTATACAATCACCCATGTATCCTTTATGGACAGTGGAGAATAATCATAATTTTGAGGGGTGAATTATTTTATTTTAGATGTCTGCTGTAGGACAAGATGAATTAAATCTGGGCAATGTCTCTTCCTCTCTGCTGATTACAGAAGGAATTTAGGATGGTGACTCGCACAGAAATCCTTGTTTGATGGAGTAAATCCATCACTGGCTACTGCTCAGATTTCATGGGCACATGGCTGCTTACAAAGCGATAGCATGATAACCTGCTGAAATGGTTGAGCTACTGGATGATTTTTTGATAATTATAACTTGAGGTTGTCTATTTGGAGGTGTGTGTAGAAATACTGTATTACGGTAGTGAACTACATATGATATCAGGAAAAATTAACTCTGATGTTTTCAGGTGATTTTCATCAGAGCAAATAGCTTTCATTCACACTTAATTTTTTTTCTACTCTGATTTGTACAAAGAATTAGTAATGTCTCTTCTCTAGCTCCATCAGGAAAAGCTGAACACAATCTTTGAGCACTTAGGTTTAAATTTAAGTCAATAACTTTTCTGGACATGTAAATTACAATTAAGATATTAAACAACATAAGTAACTAAAAAAAAAATCTTGATCTCTCTTTAGAACAGTGGCATCAAAAATAAAAATGTAAAGTCATTGGATATTATTAGTTTCAATATGTACTGTGTTACTTAAAATGCAAATTGCTTTCTGAATTCCTAAACCTGAAGGTCTAATTATTGGTATCTATCCTTGTCACTGACTAGCTCTCTCTTTTCTGGTCAATAAGCCTAGTGCTACTTCTCCCTGTTCCTATTTCCTGGGAGTTCTTCACTGTCTACATTTTCCTGGGTTTTTAAACTCTCTTTTCTGGTCAATAAGCCTAGTGCTACTTCTCCCTGTTCCTATTTCCTGGGAGTTCTTCACTGTCTACATTTTCCTGGGTTTTTAAACCATAGAATCAAAGAATCATAGAATAGTTTGGGTTGGAAGAGACCTCTAAAGGTCATCTAGTCCAACCCCCCTGCCGTGGGCAGGGACATCTTCAACTAGATCAGGTTGCTCAGAGCCC